>NC_064628.1:14812336-15115366 GCF_023864275.1 Schistocerca cancellata | reverse complement strand
ATTCCTTTTAAAATGATATAAAATAAGGTACTCTTTTGTTTGCAGCTTTCTTTATGAAAACTTTGAGGGTTAAGCAAAATGATAAACTGGAAATGTACCAGATAACAACGATAACTGATTTTCATTACAGGAAATAAAGAACACAGGAAAAGAAGAAGCTGTAGCGTGTCCACCACCACCACAGCGCAGCTTCAGAGAGAAGCCTCGGAAAAGCGTCGAGCCCTATATACATCTATATCCATACTCCGCAAGCCACCTGATGGTGTGTGGCGGAGGGTACTTTGGGTACCTCTATCGGTTCTCCCTTCTATTCCAGTCTCGTTCGTGGAAGGAAAGATTGTCGGTATGCCTCTGTGTGAGCTCTAATCTCTCTGATTTTATCCTCATGGTCTCTTCGCGAGATGTACGTAGAGGGGAGGAATATACTGCTTGACTCCTCGGTAAAGGCATGTTCTCGAAACTTCAACAAAAGCCCGTACCGAGGTACTGAGCGTCTCTCCTGCAGAGTCTTCCACTGGAGTTTATCTATCATCTCCGTAACGCTTTCGCGATTACTAAATGATCCTGTAACGAAGCGCGCTGCTCTCCGTTGGATCTTCTCTTTCTCTTCTATCAAGCCTGTCTGGTACGGATCCCACACTGGTGAGCAGTATTCAAGCAGTGGGCGAACAAGCGTACTGTAACCTACTTCCTTTGTTTTCGGATTGCATTTCCTTAGGATTCTTCCAATGAATCTCAGTCTGGCATCTGCTTTACCGACGATGAACTTTATATGATCATTCCATTTTAAATCACTTCTAATGCCTACTCCCAGATAATTTATGGAATTAAATGCTTCCAGTTGCTGACCTGCTATATTGTAGCTAAATGATAAGGGATATTTCTTCTCTATGTATTCGCAGCATATTACACTTGTCTACACTGAGATTCAATTGCCTTTCCCAGTACCATGCGTCAATTCGCTGCAGATCCTCCTGCATTTCAGTACAATTTTTCATTGTTATAACCTCTCGATATACTACAGCATCATCCGCAAAAAGCCTCAGTGAACTTCCGATGTTATCCACAAGGTCATTTATGTATATCGTGAATAGCAACGGTCCTACGACACTCCCCTGCGGCACATCTGAAATCACTCTTACTTCGGAAGACTTCTCTCCATTGAGAATGACATGCTGCGTTCTGTTATCTAGGAACTCTTCAATCCAATCTCACAATTGGTCAGATAGTCCATATGCTCTTACTTTGTTCATAAAACGACTGTGGTGAACTGTATCGAACGCCTTGCGGAAGTCAAGAAACGCGGCATCTACCTGTGAACCCGTGTCTATGGCCCTCTGAGCCTCGTGGACGAATAGTGCGAGCTGGGTTCCACATGACCGTCTTTTTCGAAACCCATGGTGATTCCTACAGAGTAGATTTCTACACTCCAGAAAAGTACTCGAACATAATACGTATTCCAAAATTCTACAACTGATCGACGTTAGTGATATAGGTCTATAGTTCTGCACATCTATTCGACGTCCCTTCTTGAAAACGGGAATGACCTGTGCCCTTCTCCAATCTTTTGGAACGCTTTGCTCTTCTAGAGACCTACGGTACACCGCTGCAAGAAGGGGGGCAAGTTCCTTCGCATACTCTGTGTAAAATCGAACTGGTATCCCATCAGTCCAGCGGCCTTTCTTCTTTTGAGCGAGTTTAATGGTTTTTCTATCCCTATGTCATCTATTTCGATATCTACCATTTTGCCATCTGTGCGACAATCTGGAGAAGGAACCCTCAGTGCAGTCTTCCCCTGTGAAACAGCTTTGGAAAAAGACATTTAGTATTTCAGCCTTTAGTCTGTCATCCTCTGTTTCAGTACCATTTAGGTCACAGAGTGTCTGGACATTTTGTTTTGATCCACCTACCGCTTTGACATAAGACCAAAATTTCTTAGGATTTTCTGCCAAGTCAGTACATAGAACTTCACGTATGTGCTGCCTGTGGACTAGGACTGGACTACTCTAACGTCCCAAACTGCGCAGATATTCTCGCTCCGAAATATTGTCGTCATTCTTATGGCGTCGATGAGGCGTGCGTTACAATTAGAAACTATCTTTCTAATGAGATTATCACTTATAAAATTTCAAATACCGCGGAAGACCAATTTTAATAACACTTTAAGAAAAATTCAGTGGATCAAAATAGAATTCTACACACCTGAAAGTCATCTTTATGATGTACTTGAATCGATAATTCGAAGGAATCGTGCAGTATGCCCTAGACAAACACGTTCCGAATAAGGTCTTAAGGGATGGGAAAGACTCATCATGGTTTAATATCCGTGTCAGAAAACTGCTACTTAAACAATGAGAGCTTCAGCTCAGACTGAAGTAAAAACCTAACTGACAAAGAAAATCTGAACGAAGCGATAGTGAGCGTAAGAAGAGCAATAAGAGAAGCATTCGATGACTTTGAAGTAAAACTTTGTCAACCGATCTGAGTAAATATGCTAAGTGGTTTTTCTCGTATGTAAAATCAGTAAGTGGATCAAAATCATCTATTCATTCACTGAGTGACCATACTGGCACCGAAACGGGAGATAATAGAGAGAAGGCCGAAATACTGAATTCGGTATTCCGAAATTGTTTCACCGCTGAACACTGTAACATGGTCCCTCCTTTCAATTATCGTACGAACGTCTAAATGGCAGATATTGAGACAACCGATCGCGAAATAGAGAAACACCTCTGATCGCCTATCAGTACAAAGGCGTTAGGACCAGATGAGATACCTATAAGATTCTATAAAGGTTATGCGAAAGAACTTGATCCATTTTTAGCAGTAATTTATTGTAGAATGCTGGAGCAACCAGCGCCTTGAATAAAGCACAGGGCACTGTCGTTTTTAAGAAGGGCAGTAGGAGAGATGTACACAATTATAGATCCATATCGTTGACGTCAGTCTGTTGTAGGATTATGGAACATGTTTTATGCTCAAGAATTACGACGTTCTTGGAGAAGGAAAATCTCTTCTATAAAAATCAACATGCTTTTCAAAGGAATAGTAAAAAATAAGTTGAACAGTGTCATCGTATCAGGCATGATGGCATTAGTACATGGAAAACATCCACCACAAAACCTATCGCGTTATTACGAATAGCAGGTGGTTTCAACAAATGTTGGTAATGGAACAGGCGTTGACATACGTCAACGGGGGCAGATGAAACGGGACTCGAACCCGGGATCTCCTGTTTACACGGCAGACGCTCTATCCATCTCAGCCACCTCTTTTTTTTTAATCTAATTTTGCTCGATTTTGTTGGTTGCATCTTCTAGGGGCGGACGTTGCAAGACATCCGTTTGAGTTCGTTGTTGATCCATTAACTCAGTTTTTTATTACAGAGGACTGCTAACCCTCTGACCGAACACTCTGAGCTACCATGCAGGCAGCCACCGAGGACACAGAGCATAGCGCGACTGCAGGGGTTTATCTCTGGCACGCCTGCCGCGAAACCCACATTCTCAATGTATTGTCCCGCACTCACTACATTCGTAGTGCCCCCGCCCATTATACTCATTACTCGCGGCGCGTTGCCGATTCCCGTAAGAGTTCGGGCACTGTTTGTGCATTCGCACAGAGGAAGAAGATGATCAAATGGTCGGTGAGCCTTATATATATATTCTAGTACAATATACAGGGTGAGTCACCTAACATTACCGCTGGATGTATTTCGTAAATCACATCAATTACTGACGATTCGATTCCACAGACCGAACGTGAGGAGAGGGGCTAGTGTAATTGGTTAATAAAAACCATAAAAAATGCACGGAAGTATGTTTTTTAACACAAGCCTACGTATTTTTTAAATGGAACCACGTTAGTTTTGTTAGCACATCTGAACATATAAACAAATACGTAATCAGTGCCGTTTGTTGCATTGTAAAATGTTAACTACATCCGGAGATATTGTAACCTAAAGTTGACGCTTGAGTACCACTCCTCCGCTGTTCGATCGTGTGTATCGGAGAGCACCGAATTACGTATGGATCCAAAGGGAACGGTGATGGACCTTAGGTACAGAAGAGACTGGAACAGAACATTACGTCCACACGCTAACACCTTTTTATTGGCCTGTTTCACTGACGCACATGTACATTACCATGAGGGGTGAGGTACACGTACACACGTGGTTTCCTTTTTCAACTACGGAGTGGAATATAGTGTGTCCCGACATGTCAGGCCAATAGATATTCAATGTGGTGGCCATAATTTCCTGCACACAATTGCAATCTCTGGCGTAATGAATGTCGTACACGCCGCAGTACATCTGGTGTAATGTCGCCGCAGGCTGCCACAATACGTTGTTTCATATCCTCTGGGGTTGTAGGCACATCACGGTACACATTCTTCTTTAACGTACCCCACAGAAAGAAGTCCAGAGGTGTAAGATCAGGAGAACGGGCTGGCCAATTTATGCTTCCTCCACGTCCTATGAAACGCCCGTCGAACATCCTGTCAAGGGTCAGCCTAGTGTAATTGCAGGATGTGCAGGTGCACCATCATGCTGATACCACATACGTCGACGCGTTTCCAGTGGAACATTTTCGAGCAACATTGGCAGATCATTCTGTAGAAACGCGATGTATGTTGCAGCTGTTTGAGCCCCTGCAATGAAGTGAGAACCAATGAGGTGGTCGCATTGATTCCGCACCATACATACAGTCCACGATCGCTGTCGCTCTACCTGTCTGAGCCAGCGAGGATTGTCCACGGACCAGTAATGCATGTTCCGTAGATTCACTGCCCCGTGGTTTGTGAAACCCGCTTCATCGGTAAACAGGTAGAACTGCAACGCATTCTCTGTTGATGCCCATTGACAGAATTGCACTCGATGATTAAAGTCATCACCACGTAATTGCTGATGTAGCGACACATGAAACGGGTGAAAGTGGTGACGATGCAGTATGCGCATGACACTACTTTGACTCAGTCCACCGGCTCTCGCAATGAACCGTGTACTCATGTGTGCGTTCATGGCAACAGAAGCTAACACACCAACTACACCGGTTCTCCTGTGACGGGCCTGTTACAGACCCGTTTGTGTGCTACGACCATACCTGTTGCATAGAGTTGGCGTTAGATTTTTTGCAATGTGCGGCACGTTGGATGCTCTCTGTCCGGGTACCGTTCTGCATACACCCTGCAGGCTTCAGCTGCATTTCGTCGACACTCGCCATAGATGAGTATCATCTCCGCCTTTTCAGAGTTCGAATACACCATGGTCACAGTTCCTACAACACTACACTATTACAGACGTCTGGTAACACGGTGTACTACAGTTGGTCTGCGTGCGGAGACGAATGCAGAAAAACAATAGCAAGCAGCAAACGCTACATGCGGACACTGCGACAGCTAGACCAAACCACAACAGTGCACTACAGCCACACTCGTAAACACGGTCGTCATCGTAAACATGTTCCTGCAGATGCTGCTCGCCGACCGTGGCCCGTGTTTGTTACAAGACGCAACTCAACGTCGGAGGTTTCAAGCGTCAACTTTAGGTTACAATATCTCCGGATGTAATTAACAAAAATGGCTCTGAGCACTATGGGACTTAACATCTTAGGTCATCAGTGCCCTAGAACTTAGAACTACTTAAACCTAACTAACCTAAGGACATCACACACATCCATGCCCGAGGCAGGATTCGAACCTGCGACCGTAGCAGTCCCGCGGTTCCGGACTGCAGCGCCTAGAACCGCAAGACCACCGCGGCCGGCTGTAATTAACATTTTACAATGCAACAAACGGCACTGATTACGTATTTGTTTATATTTTCAGATGTGCTAACAAAACTAACGTGGTTCCATTTAAAAAAACGTAGGCTTGTGTTAAAAAACATACTTCCGTGCATTTTTGTATGGTTTGTATTAAACAATTACACTAGCCCCTCTCCTCACGTTCGGTCTGTGGAATCGGTTCGTCAGTATTTGATGTAGTTTACGAAATATATCCAGCGGTAAAGTTAGGTGACTCACCCTGTATATTATATATTTAGTATATAGTATATATTTAGTACATAAATGTTGATAATGTTGGGCAGAAGTTCTAAAAATGAAACGAGATGTGAGAACTAGTATGTGGCTGTGAGATTTCATGAAGCAGAAAGAATTAAAAAGACTGGTGCGAATAGGAGAGACTATTTTAACCAAATTTATGCTGTAGGCGGTTTTATTACATCAGAACAATCTTTTACTTCTTGAATCTTTAGGTGTTTTGATGACAAAGATCATTTCTCTTATAGTCAAGTTTGATTAGAAATAAAGTGCCTGCAGTCAGTCTTACGTTCATCAGAATGACATCACAGTGCACCTAGTACATGTTTCACAGCCGAGCGATGCAGGATACAATTCCATTCGGCTACAGCATTCTGTGAGCAATAAGTGGCTTCTGTCTGTACCTAGAATTTATCTCAATAGTTTGTCCACCATTCTACGGGCTGTGGTCTCAGTTGAACTACATCTCACTGATGTTTGACGGCATCAGAGCGCGCGCGGTCGATCCTTTTCTGAACAATCTCCGTGTCGGCCTGACGCTTGCTTGCTCAAAGTGTAGCAAACAAGGCAACTGATCATAGAATGTTTTATGTATGGACCACGGCATCTCAGCCCGGAAGTGTTAAGTGAAAACAGGGAAACTATTTAAGTTGCGGAACTATATCTTCACCCGCCGTTCTGGAAGCTAAATCGTCAGTTCACTGCACCGAAGTCGATAACACTATCGACTAGTACCTCATTATTGCTCCTGCTAATCGCAGAAGATGGATAAATACGACAAGATGGCAGAAATAACAGAAGATATCTTCGAAGCCCTACAACACACAAAATTTTGGGAACTGGATACATGGCACAGCCACTGGGACACCAGCGATAAGACACGTTGTATGTGCAACTTGTTCACAAACATCCAGGAGCTACTGGGAATTTAACCCAGCAGGGGCATGAACTTCGATCAGTAGCCTGA
Source organism: Schistocerca cancellata (assembly GCF_023864275.1). Classification (NCBI taxonomy): domain Eukaryota; kingdom Metazoa; phylum Arthropoda; class Insecta; order Orthoptera; family Acrididae; genus Schistocerca; species Schistocerca cancellata. The sequence continues at coordinate 15,108,358 of NC_064628.1, read as the reverse complement.
GTGCACGTGTGAGGACTATGGGCCTCCAGAACACACATTATTCCACTGTCACAGCCTAGTCTGCGCAAGGCAGCTGCACTCGACACTATAATACAGGCGAAACTGAATACTGTTGTGAACGAAATACACATAACACTGTAAGAAAATACAAAGACGATCTTATCAGACAGACAAGTCAAGGAGAATCCAGTGAAGATATGAAGGTACCTGTGCACCCCTCCTAGTTGCGGAATGGACCGCTAGACGTCACCAGAGGCGGACACGCCAGTTTTGAATGGAGGCAGGAAGCGTTTTGTTGTCAGCAGACAAGTGCTAACAACAGAATGTACACACAGGTCAGAAGGTATCAGTGACCACGTATGTGGACTAGTCCGAGGGTGTCACCGGAGTAAAAAATCCATCAGGGACATTCAAACCTTTAAATGCGAACATTTTAGGTTAGGCTTTACCGTGATTGTTATTGACATTAAATGAAACAACAGGTTTACTGTTACCAGCCACTGTTTATTTATCCCCACGACGCGTTTCAAAGGTCGAAACCTCCATCATAGGGTGGATTCACATTTCTTAATATGACATTTTTGTGTGTTGTGTTACGATTTTTGAAGGAACTATAGATTCCGACGCCATATTTGCTTACAAAATATGACAGTATACATGTGATGTGTTACGACTGTGAAAGGAACCTGTGACCGCTCGAGACAGTGCCACAAGTTCCTCCAAAAATCGTAACACAACACACACACAAATGTCATATTAACAAATGTAAATCCACCTGATGATAGAGGTTTAAGCCTTTGGAACGCGTCGTGGAGATAAATAAACTGTGACTGGTAACAGTAAACTTGTTTTATCGTTTAATGACATTTAAACCCTTCTAAACTGCCCCAGTTGACCGTTGGTGATGTGATTGTGAAGTCCGAAAGGAGAAGGAAAAGCTACAGCTGAACCGAGACCATGCAACCTCCCCCTCACTTATCGACCTTAATGACAGTGAAAAATTAAACCGCGTGTACCTAATGGAAATTAGGGAAAAGCAATCGTCACCGAAGTTAATCTGTCGGTAAAGAGGGACGGAAGGGTTACATCTAAATGAAAGGAAAATGCAAATGAAACTGGTGAAAATTAATTTTGAGAAGGGGTAAAGTTAATAAAGAAAGTAAATGTGCAGCCGTTAAATTAACAATTAACTAGCAGTAATTAGATATTTGAGATTTGGGGGAAATTACGGTCGCCAGTCCTAAGGACAATTACTATAGTAACTGAAAAAGAAACGTTATTACACATATAATTAGCACTAGAAGCATGGCAGTTAATTTAGTGACTGAAGTTAATAGTGAGCTTTCTTTCTGAAGCACATCGAAATTCAGTAGAATACGGTTAGTCTTGGACTACCTCAACAATCATTTCAAAAGCTACTTGAATCTACTCAATTTAGAAATAAGAGATTTAACTTTGAACTTGAATTAAATGATTCTGAACAATTAACAATAGTAAAATTTAGTACGTACCAAGCTGAGCTGCAGTCACAGGTAAGCTAAAATATGGTAACAAAACTCGCACTCTTAATTTGTGCTTGTGTAATCTAAATATTGTAACCAGCTATGAATACCTTAACTGAACTTTGAAATTAAAGCAGTGAAATCGAATGATGCTGGCGTTTGAATTTCAACGACACTCGGGTTCATTCCGGAAAAGGAAGGGACTCTGCTTGGTAACGCAATTGGGACAATGAGCAACAAATGTTCATGCTAAGTTGCTATAATTATAGTTACGAAAATGGTACAGTTTGAAAATCTGAGGTCTGCCATACAGTTCTAAAAGTTGACGTGCTTCCTGTCTTCCTTGTTGGTTGATTGAAGGTTTGAAGCCGTCGATCGAGGAGGTGGCGACAGTCACTCATTGTCGGCCGTCGCTGTTGTAGAAGCTGGATGTTGGCGCGCCTTCTTCTCGACATGGTGACCAGACGAAACGGGCTCTTGATGTGCGCCAGCTAATGCTTCCCGTCCGCGACACCACGTCAGAAACTATCATCGCAAGTCGAGCGCAATTACATGCTGCCAGTCCCCGAAAGCGCGGCAACTCCCGGGAGCGTCACACAACCACACCTGCTCCACTACACCACCCCAGCCAGACTCCCTCTCTGCCCGCGCTCCACGTGACAGAGTTAACACTACCAAAGATCCTAAACACTTTGGTTCTCCACACGACCTATCGATGTATTTGTTCGATAGCACAGTTTTCCCTAGGCCAGACCCAGCGTATAAATACAAATAATATTCACAAAACAAACCAACATAAATGCATATATATATATATATATATATATATATACTAACAGTAAAACAATTACAATATACGTATAAAGAGACAGAAATGTCATGTCTTGAGGTAACAAAACAAGGAAAAAAATTATAGTACAGTAGATGGAAGTAGGAGGATATGCATTTCCGGCGTTACAACCAGACATACCTAGTATTCTTACGTACAAGGAGCGTCGAGCAGGGTTGTGAAGAACCGCAGTGGATTGAATCTCTCGTGAGAATCCAGTGTGCCACGTGCAGCCCAGCTACCACAGTGACTAGGAATAGGGAAGTTAGAGGAATAGCTCCTAAAGAGCCACGCATTTCTGTAGTCCATGCTAAGCGATGCTTGAAATGGTACAAAGAGCGAAGCCACTGGACAGTGGGTGAATCGAAACGAATGATTTGGGTTGATGAATCAGGCTGAACCATGTGGCAGTCCGATGGAAAAGTTTGGATTTTTGCGAATACCTAGAGAGCATTACCTGTATGTGCAGCGCCAACATATGGAAAAAGCGGTATCACGGTCTTGGCGTGTTTTTCTCGGTAAGAGTGTGGTCCGCTTTTGTGCTTGAGAAAACTCTAAATGCAGAAGGGCAGTAATACAGTTTACACCATTGTGTACTGCGTAAAGTTGAGGAACGGTTCGGAGACGATAGTTCATTAAGCATAAAAGTCCGCCCTGCCGTAAATCATAATCTGTGAAGTAGTTGTTTGTCAATAATAAGATTTTTTTAAATGGACTTGTCAGCTCACCATCCCCATCTAAGCCCAATGAAACACGTTTGGGACGAGAGAGCAAAAACTTCGTTCAGGGCCTCAGCGTCCAACATCACTGTCTCCTGTGGCTTCGGCTCTTAAGGAAGAATGATCTGCCATCCCTCCATAGACGTTCAGATGCCTCATGGAAAGTGCCCTCAGCATATTTTCAGTCGTCCTAAAGGCAAAGTGTGGACACACTCGATATTAATGTCCACTAACAGGTGCCAAGACACTATTAATCACATAGTGTAAGTCAATTATCTCGCAACGTAACTTGTGTTTCAACTAAACATAGTTTTCCGAAACTGCTTCACCAAAGAAGTTGAAGTAAATATTCTAGAATTCGAATCAAGAACAACTGCCAACGTAAGTAACTATGAAGTAAATATTCTCGGTGTAGCGAAGCGGTTAAATCATTTACCGAAGGCAAGACCATCGGTCCAAATTTTATACAAATGAGGTTCCTTTCAGAGCATGCTCCATACTTAGCAATCATATACAGCCGCTCGCTCGTCAAAAAATCCGTACCTAAGGACTGGGAAGTTGCACAAGTCGCACCAGTACCTATGAAACGAAAAAGGAGTAATTCGTTGAATTACAGACCCATCTCGCTAAAACCGATTTTCAGTAGATTTTGGAACATATCTGTGTTCGAGTGTTATACATAAACCCGAAGAAAACGATTTATTGACAAACAAACAACACGGATTGATATAATATCGTTGCTGTTAAACACAACCAGCTCTTTACAGTCACGAAGTAATGAACGCTATCGAAATGGGATGTCAAATTCATTCCATAGTTTTAGATTTCCAGAAGCCTTTTGATACACAAGTGACTACTTGTCAAATTGCCTGCCTATGGAGTATCGTCTCTGTTGTGCGACTGGATTCGTGATTTCCGGACAGAAAGGTCACAGTTCGCAGAAAGTGAGGGAAAGTGATCGATTTAGGCAGAAGTGGTATCTGACATTCCTCAGGGAAGTCTTATCAGCCCTCTTCTGTCCTGCTCCACATAAACGGTGCAGGTGTCTATCTCAGCAGCCCTCTTAGACTGTTTGCAGGTGATACTCTCGTTTACCGTCTTGTAAAGTCATCAAATGTTCAAAGCCAATTGCAAAATGATTTAGACAAGTTATCTGTGTGGTACAAAAAGTGACAATTGAATCTAAATAATGAAAAGTGTGGAGTCATGCACATGAGTAATAAAAGAAATCCGCTAAATTTCGGTTACATGATAAGTCACACAAATCTCCAGGCTGTAAATTTAACTAACTACATAGGGACTTTGGAAAAAAACGACATTTTGTCAGTGGAGTGAGTGACTGATTATTTTGTAACAATTTTTGTTTATTTATGGACGCAATCACATTCTTATGACACAGTCATAACCGGTTTCGGCCATACAATGACCATCTTCAGATTCTATAACAATACAAAAGAAGATATTAAAACCTAAAAATAAGTTCAATATTTAACCAGTCTTATTAGTAATTTAACTGAAATACTTATAGTTCATATCTAAAGGCGGCATACACTGAACACAAGTTCATGCGTTGTCAAACTACCTATAAAATGCAAAACAGCGGTCTTATACAGATATAAAAATTTGTTAGATTTTGTTCTTTGCGCTAGATGCGCGCGCCCTGTATAAGATAGTCTTTATTTTTCAAAAGCCTTAAATATCACAGATTTACTATTAATATTTAGGTCAAATGTATACAAAATTTAAAATTACAGAACAGATCGTTAAATTAGTGAAATAACATTTCAGAACAAGGAGACAACATTGCTATAGATGAAAATAGTAGTAGCACTTGTAGAGTGTATTTTTACATGGGGATTGCAATTAGGATAATTTAAAGTGGAACGAGGACATACATAATGCCTTCTGGAAAGTAAACCAAAGACTGCGATTTATTAGCAGAACACTTACAAAATGCAACAGGACTACTAAAGATACTGCTTACCCTACGCTTGTCCGCCAAATTCTGGAGTATTGCTGTGTGGAGTGGGATAGGGATCAGATAGGATTGACGGAGGATATCGAAAAAGTTCAGAGAAGGGTAACTCGTTTTGTACTATTGCAAAACACGGTAGAGAGTGCCACGAATATGACACGCCAACTGGGGTGGCAATCAATAAAGCAAAGGCGCTTTTAGTTGCGGCAGGATCTTCCCATGAAATGCCAGTCACGAGTTTTCTCATAAGATTTTGAAAATATTTTGTTGGTACTCACTTACATAGGGAGAAATAATCAGCATAAGAAAATAAGCCCCCCCCCCCCCCACCCATGAACCATGGACCTTGGCGTTGGTGGGGAGGCTTGCGTGACTCAGCGATACAGATAGCCGTACCGTAGGTACTACCACAACGGAGGGGTATCTGTTGAGCGGCCAGACAAACGTGTGGTTCCTGAAGAGGGGCAGCAGCCTTTTCAGTAGTTGCAGGGGCACAGTCTCGATGATTGACTGATCTGGCCTTGTAACACTAAACAAAACAGCCTTGCTGTGCTGGTACTGCGAACGGCTGAAAGCAAGGGGAAACTACGGCCATAATTTTTCCCGAGGGCATGCAGCTTTACTGTATGGTTAAATGATGATAGCGTCCTCTTGAGTAAAACATTCCGGAGGTAAAATAGTCCCCCATTCGGATCTCCGGACGGGGACTACTCAAGAAGACGTCGTTATCAGGAGAAAGAAAACTGGCGTTCTACGGATCGGAGCGTGGAATGTCAGATCCCTTAATTGGGCAGGTAGGTCAGAAAATTTAAAAAGGGAAATGGATAGGTTAAAGTTAGATATAGTGGGAATCAGTGAAGTTCGGTAGCAGGAGGAACAAGACTTCTGGTCAGGTGACTACAGGGTTATAAACACAAAATCAAATAGGGGTAATGCAGGAGTAGGTTTAATAATGAATAGGAAAATAGGAATGCGGGTAAGCTACTACAAACAGCATAGTGAACGCATTATTGTGGCCAAGATACATACGAAGCCCACGCCTACCACAGTACTACAAGTTTATATGCCTACTAGCTTTGCAGATGACGAAGAAATTGAAGAAATGTATGATGAAATGAAAGAAATTATTCAGATAGTGAAGGAAGATGAAAATTTAATAGTCATGGGTGACTTGAATTCGTCAGTATGAAAAGGGAGAGAAGGAAACATAGTAGGTGAATATGGATTGGGGGTATGAAACGAAAGTGGAAACCACCTGGTGGAATTTTGCACAGAGCACAACCTAATCATAGCTAACACTTGGTTCAAGAATCATAAAAGAGGATTGTATACATGGAAGAAGCCTGGAGATACTGACATGTTTCAGATAGATTATATAATGGTAAGACAGAGATTAAGGAACTAGGTTTTAAATTGTAAGACATTTACAGGGGCAGACGTGGACTCTGACCACAATCTATTGGTCATGAACTGTAGATTAAAACTGAAGAAACTGCAAAAAGTTGGGAATTTAAGGAGATGGGACCTGGATAAACTGACTAAACCAGAGATTGTACAGAGTTTCAGGGAGAGCATAAGGGAACAATTGGTAAGAATGGGGGAAAGAAATACAGTAGAAGAAGAATGGGTAGCCTTGAGGGATGAAGTGGTGAAGGCAGCAGAGGATCAAGTAGGTAAAAAGACGAGGGCTAGTAGAAATCCTTGGGTAACAGAAGAAATATTGAATTTAATTGATGAAAGGAGAAAATATAAAAATGCAGTAAATGAAGCAGGCAAAAAGGAATACAAACGTCTCAAAAATGAGATCGACAGGAAGTGCAAAATGGCTAAGCAGGGATGGCTAGAGGACAAATGTAAGGATGTAGAGGCTTATCTCACTAGGGGTAAGATAGATACTGCCCACAGGAAAATTAATGAGACCTTTGGAGAAAACAGAACAACTTGTATGAATATCAAGAGCTCAGATGGAAACCCAGTTCTAAGCAAAGAAGGGAAAGCAGAAAGGTGGAAGGAGTATATAGAGGGTCTATACAGGGGCGATGTACTTGAGGACAATATTATGGAAATGGGAGAGGTTGTAGATGAAATGGGAGATATGATACTGCGTGAAGAGTTTAACAGAGCACTGAAAGCTCCGGGAGTAGACAACATTCCATTAGAACTACTGAGGGCCTTGGGAGAGCCAGTCCTGACAAAACTCTACCATCTGGTGAGCAAGATGTATGAGACAGGCGAAATACCCTCAGACTTCAAGAAGAATATAATAATTTCAATCCCAAAGAAAGCAGGTGTTGACAGATGTGAAAATTACCGAACTATTAGTTTAATAAGTCAGCTGCAAAATACTAACGCGAATTATTTACAGACGAATGGAAAAACTGATAGAATCCGACCTCGGGGAAGATCAGTTTGGATTCTGTAGAAATACTGGAACACGTGAGGCAATACTGACCTTACGACTTACAGGGTGTTTCAAAACTGACCGGTATATTTGAAACGGCAATAAAAGCTAAACGAGCAGCGATAGAAATACACCGTTTGTTGCAATATGCTTGGGAGTTTCCCAGACCGCAGCGCCATCCGTTGTTGAAAATTGGAACTATTGTAATTTCGAAAGTTTGTCTGCCTGAAAATGTACTGTTGTCCCAAGCATATTGCAACAAACGGTGTATTTCTATCGCTGCTCGTTTAGTTTTTATTGCCGTTTCAAATATACCGGTCATTTTTGAAACACCCTGTATCTTAGAAGAAAGATTAAGGAAATGCAAACCTACGTTCCTAGCATTTGTAGACTTAGAGAAAGCTTTTGACAATGTTGACTGGAATACTCTCTTTCAAATTCTGAAGGTGGCAGGAGTAAAATACAAGGAGCGAAAAGCTATTTACAATTTGTACAGAAACCAGATGGCAGTTATAAGAGTCGAGGGACATGAAAGAGAGGCAGAGGTTGGGAAGGGAGTGAGACAGGGTTGTAGCCTCTCCCCGATGTCATTCAATCTCTATATTGAGCAAGCAGTGAAGGAAACAAAAGAAAAATTCGGAGTAGTTATTAAAATCCATGGAGAAGAAATAAAAACTTTGAGGTTCACCGATGACACTGTAATTCTGTCAGAGACAGCAAAGGACTTGGAAGAGCAGCTGAACGGAATGGACAGTGTCTTGAAAGGAGGATGTAAGATGAACATCAACAAAACCAAAACGAGAATAATGGAATGTAGTCGAATTAAGTCGGGTGATGCTGAGGGAATTAGATTAGGAAATGAGACTCTTAAAATAGTAAAGGAGTTTTGCTATTTGGGGAGCAAAATAACTGATGATGGTCGAAGTAGAGAGGATATAAAATGTAGACTGGCAATGGCAACGAAAGCGTTTCTGAAGAAGAGAAATTTGTCAACATCGAGTATAGGTTTAAGTGTCAGGAAGTCGTTTCTGAAGGTATTTGTATGGAGTGTAGCCATGTATGGAAGTGAAACATGGACGATAAATAGTTTGGACAAGAAGGGAATGGAAGCTTTCGAAATGTGGTCCTACAGAAGAATGCTGAAGATTAGATGGGTAGGTCACATAACTAATGAGGAGGTATTGAATAGGATTGGGGAGAAGAGAAGTTTGTGGCACAACTTGACTAGAAGAAGGGATCTGTTGGTAGGACATGTTCTGAGGCATCAAGGGATCACCAATTTAATATTGGAGGGCAGCGTGGAGGGTAAAAATCGTAGAGGGAGACCGAGAGATGAATACACTAAGCAGATTCAGAAGGATGTAGGTTGGAATAGGTACTGGGAGATTAAGATTGGACAGGATAGAGTAGCATGGAGAGCTGCATCAAACCAGTCTCAGGACTGAAGACCACAACAACAACAACAACAACAACTACTACAACAAGAAAATAAGATGAAAAAGAGGTCGCAGGGAAAGATTTAAGCGTTCGCTTTTCTCTCGCGTTGTTCGAGAGTGGAAGGTTAGAGAAATATCTTGAAGGTGGTTCGACGGACCCCCTGCCGACCATTAATTGTGAATTTCAGAGTAGTCGTGTAGATGTACACTACCCTCCATAAGTTTGGAAACGCCTAGTAATTATACACAATGGAAAGGAAATACAGTATAAAAATGCATTTTGTTGTTTTCCAAATGTTTATAAAGCTCTAATAATACACAGGAAGATGCAACAATTAAATTTTCGATTCCTCAAAATCACCACCCTCTGCCTTCATCACTGCCTCGCACACCCTCGGCATGCACTGCGTCAGTTTCGCCAAGGCGTCAGTTGGAATTAATGTCCATTCTTGCTGCAGGACCTTCCAAAGTTGTGACCCACTTATGATTTCCCGTTTTCGGATCCTCCTATCCAATTCGTCCCATAGCACCTCGATTGGGCTACAATCAGGGGATTTGGGCGACCATTTCATGTTTTTCAATATTTTACGAACCTCTACAGACCTCATATTCTCCTGATACAAGCGAGACATATGTTTCGGGTCGTTGTCTTGCTGCAAGACAAACCCTTTACCAATCAGATGCAAACCAGATATCTTAGCATATCGCTGGAGAATGGCATGATAATCCTTTTCGTTCAGTTTTCCATCTATTTTCATCATATCTCCGACTTTCTTCCCCTCCAAAGAATCCCAATACCATCACAGAACACCTTCCATGCCTTACAGTTGGAATTTTGCACTGAGGATTCAAGCGTTTTTGGGGTAAATTGCGTACAAATTGGCAGCATTTACTTCCAAATATTTCGAACTTGGATTCATCAGTGAATAAGACTCTTCCCCAATCCCCCACTGTCCAATGTTAGTGTGTCTTAGCCCACTGAAACCTTTTCTTCTTGTTAACAGGGCGCAACAGTGGTTTCCTTGTTGCTACATAACCTCGGAGGTCGTTGTCTGCCAGGCGTCGTCTCACTGTTGACTCACTCACCGGTGTATCCCTCGTTGCGTTTAGTTCAGCTGTCAATTCACGGACAGTTTTTAATCTGTTACGTTTACTGGTCACTACGAAATACTTTTTCCTGGGGTTCTGATACTTTCCTGGGTGCTTCTGAGCTACGGCGATCTCCACAGGAGCCTGTTTCTCGACGCCGGTGTATGGTTTTGACAACTCCGCTGATGGTAATTATCAGTTCCTTTGCTATTTGTCTCACACTATTGCCTTCTTGGTGCAAAGTGATTAATAAGGAAATAAATGATTCAAATGTCTCTAAGCACAGTGGGACTTATCGTCTGAGGTTATCAGTCCACTAGACTTAGAACTACTTAAACCTAAGTAACCTCAGAACATCATACACATATATGCCTGAGGCAGGATTCGAACCTGCGACAGTAGTGGTCGCTTGGTTCCAGACGGAAGCGCCTAGAACCGCTCGGCCACACCGGCCGGCAATTCATAAGGAATCTGGCACTTTGGGGCCATTTTCAATTACTTTTGAGCCGTGTTATACCTTTATGCAAACGCAACTACAAGTGAACAGAAATTTAAACAACGTACCTCTACATAGCCGTACGGTGTACTCGCGCCACCTGGCGTGTTTAGTATAACTGCTTGGACAGGTAACGTCGGTTTACCTAAAATGGAGCAATACTAGTATGTTCCAGTATGTACACTACTGGCCATTAAAATTGATACACCAAGAAGAAATACAGACGATATACGGGTATTCATTGGACAAATATATTATACTAGAACTGACATGTGATAACATTTTCACGCAATTTGAGTGCATAGATCCTGAGAAATCAGTATCCAGAACAACCACCTCTGGCCGTAATAACGGCCTTGATATGCCTGGGCACTGAGTCAAACAGAGCTCGGATGGCGTGTACAGGTACAGCTGCCCATGCAGCTTCAGCACGATACCACAGTTCATCAAGAGTAGTGACTGGCGTATTGTGACGAGCCGATTGCTCGGCCGCCATTGACCAGACGTTTTCAGTTGGTGAGAGATCTGGAGAATGTGCTGGCCAGGGCAGCAGTAGAACATTTCCTGTATCTAGAAAGGCCCGTACAGGACCTGCAACATGCGGTCGTGCATTATCCTGCTGAAATGTAGCGTTTCACAGGGATCGAATGCAGGGTAAAGCCACGGGTCGTAACACGTCTGAAATGTAACGTCCACTGTTCAAAGTGCAGTCAATCCGAACAAGAGGTGACCGAGACGTGTAACCAGTGGCACCCCATACCATCACGCCGGGTGGTACGCCAGTATGGCGATGATGAATACACGCTTCCAACGTGCGTTCACCGTGATGACGCCAAACACGGATGTGACCATCATGATGCTGTAAACAGAACGCGGATTTATCTGAAAAAATGACGTTTTGCCATTCGTGCACCCAGGTTCGTCATCGAGTACACCATCGCAGGCGCTCCTGTCTGTGATGCACCGTCAAGGGTAACCGCAGCCGTGGTCTCCGAGCTGATAGGCGATACTGCTGCAAACGTCGTCGAACTGTTCGTGCAAAGGTCCCCATCTGTTGACTCAGGGATCGAGACGTGGCTGCACGATCCGTTAGAGCCATGCGGATAAGATGCCTGTCATCTCGACTGCTAGTGATACGAGGCCGTTGGGATCCAGCACGGCGTTCAGTATTTCCCTCCTGAACACACCGATTCCATAAACCGCAATCGGAATAGGCTACAATCCGACCTTCATCAAAATCAGAAACGTGATGGCACGCATTTCTCCTCCTTACACGAGGCATCACAACAACGCTTCACCAGGCAACGCCGGTCAACTGCTGTTTGTGTATGAGAAATCGGTTGGAAACTTTCGTCATGTCAGCACGTTGTACTCGTAAGTGTCACCACCGACGCCAATCTTGTGTGAATGCTCTGAAAAACTAATCATTTGCATATCGCAGCATCTTCCTCCTGTCGGTTAAATGTCGCGTCTGTAGCACGTCATGTTCGTGGCGTAGCAATTTTAATGGCAGTAGTGTATGTATATGTACAATAATTAAACGTACAATACTGTAGTGTCATTATTAATCGTTATTTGAGCTTGCTATCCGTGTTCTAACCAATAACTCACATAGTTCACTTCCATCTTGCGCATTACAACATACGCAGCAGGGTGTTTCCAAACTTATGGAGGGCAGTGTAGTTGGAGATATAGTGTTTGCATTAACGCAGCTATCGTCTAGGAGCAGTGGTGAAGGGTAGATGAACATTACTGAAGTGCCACTGACTGTGTTAGTTATTTACGAAAATCGTGAATATCAACAGTATTACTGGTCCGGCCTGCGTAATCCGGGGAGTAATAACCCGTGTTGCCGCCGTCCGCTGTCCGCTTCCGCGCTTTCCCCGCCGGCGCGCAGCGGAGATAAAGCTGGAGGAAGAGTTGTGTCGACAGCGGGGAGAGCGCACGCCGCCCCATTAGCAGAGGACCCGTAAGTGGCCCGGGGCGACGTCAACAACACGACGGCAGTCGCCCGCAGTCAGCGGCGCGTTGAGTGTGTGCTCCGCTGCCTCGTTCGGTGGCATCGGCTCGTGCTTCGATTACGCAGACGCGTCAAACATCTGCGTGTGGACACACTGCCGTGATTTCGTCTTCTGCCATTCTGCAAAAAGTGTTCAGTGTCGAAACAAAATTTCTACGTTACTTGCGATTAAGCCTAGACAACTATCTGGCTATAGAGTAGAAGACAGTGGGTAACTATTTAAGAATTTATTCTCCGGCAATAATGAATCGCAAACCTGCCGACTCCTGTTTTCGAGGTATCAGTGTACGTCGAGCGAGATTTTGTTAGCAACCACGGCAATTGTAGACTCTACAGCAGGTTTTTAATACAGGTTCCGTACAGTGATTCCAAGCTTTTAGCTTCTGAAGCATTTTCGCTGAAGTTTTATGTTGTGTCTTCACCCATTTCCACATCTTAATGTTCGAAACTATTTGCCAGTCTCCACATCGGCGCGAAATAACTGCCAGAAAATACTTCTTTCCCAGTTGTTAGTAATAGTTTTCTCTGGGCGCTAGACATCTGTTCTTGTCATAAGGGTAAAACACTAAATGCCTTGTTTCAACTGTCGCCGTCCTGGCTGCTTCATCCATCCGAGCACGTGGTTTATGTCGACTTCCACGTGACAGAATTCTTACCTTTCCATTTTCCAACTTTCTAGTCTGAAAGGCAATTTACAACAAGGAAGTACCTGGAGGGACATCTACAGTTCTCTTCAAGCAACGCCACTCAATTCGCAGATACTCACAGGTGCGAAAGTTGCATCACAATTTCGGTTCCCTCATATCTGTCAGTAGAAATATTATCAAAATAACTTACTTGAGTGGCTTTGTATCAAGAGTGCGTTTGCAAAGCAGTGAGTCATATATTTCTTTTCTTTTCTTACTCTGCGTTTGTCAGCGTTTCTTTCCCATAACTTATTGTCCCAGCAACTCAGCTTTAAAAATTTCTTCTGTTAATGGCACTTTGTTAGGTAGAAAAGGTTTCCCTTTGTACAACATCTTCCCAATAATGAACATTAATTGTGTTCTTCTTCCTTTTTCTTGGTCATTGCTTTATTTCTTCCGAAATGAAATAACGAAATTTATAGTTTTCTTCAATGGAGCTGACGTCGTTTCGTATTGTTCTTAATGTCAACAGTATGCTGAAACTACATGCTGCATCTAAACTTATTTCTGATTTCTGTACAGTCTACAATATTTCGCAAATCTGACTCTTCCGATTTACTGCTCCTCCGTATTCTACATATATTTCTCCCTACACCTGATGTTTAACCGAAGAAATAGTTTCCTTAAGCAAAACACAGAGTTACGTCTTTGAATGTTGCTGTATTTATTAACAGAGCTCAGCTTACGCCTTGGACGGTGCGCAAGGCTCTAAATTTTTAACTTGGAGGGCATAACTCAAATTGAAATTCGTGTGTTCTGACATGTTTTGCTGTGTTGGTCAAAGTCACTTCTGCCCGTTGAAAGCATGCTTCCTTAAATAGCACAAATGCCAATTTTTTTTTTCCATTCGTATCACGTCACTAATTCCTGCGCTATCGATGAAGCTGAAAACAACATTTTTAAGGCAACCATTCTCCTATTATGGATATTTAATGATGTAGAGGAAATGAAGGCTCATATAGAGTGGGAATGTTCTTCGCTATTTGCTTCGCTCCTGCTGTAAAATAGGTGACAGATGCAGTATAATGACGCATTAGAGAGCTGTTGATGCAGAAAATTTAAAATGGGTGCAGAGGCGATTGAAGGGTCTGAAGCGGAGCGGGACTCGCAAGAGCCGCGGCTGGAGCAGACGCGGCGTGACGTCATCGGTCCGGGGAACCCCAGGCGTCCCCGGCTGGGGCGGCTCCCCCGGAGCTGGCCCAAGGACTCCCTGGAGCTGCTGCGCTGCTCGCGGGCCGCCAGCAACCTGCGCCGCCTGCCACCGTCTCCTCACACCGTGAGTACGCACCTCGTCCTGGTAATTAGTCTCACATGACGTGAAACCATTTTTTGCTAGACTAATGGAACGTGTTTCGTAGTCACGAATAGAGTTTGCTCTGGAAACAAGTAAATTGGCTCTCAATACAGAGGTGCCAGCATGTGCCACCCGCATCGGCCCCTCCAACACGTAGATCTAGCATCAGACGTGTACGCCATTCTGATACATTTCCTGCGTGCAGCTGTTTCCCACATTACAGACGCAAACTCGACGATCGTGTCCTGAAACAACCGCTTAAGAAAAATTTTCGGATATCTTGAATGGCACAGACCTTTGGATTTTCCCAGTAATGTAAACAAAACTCAGGAGCAAATGTAATTTTCCACGTGAGAAAAGTTAGTGACGCTCAGCTGCAATGTGTCTATGCTACATGACACTGGACTGCACAATATTTAAGGAGAATAGTTATTATTAACTGTCATCAACATCACACCTCCATCATCACCATGACTGTCATCACCACCAACATCATTACTTCCAGCCCACCACCACCACCACCACCACCACAGCTATAATAAATCACCACCAACACTGTCACCACTATCACCATCACCGTCACTGTCACCACTACCATCATCATCATCATCATCATCATCATCAACTATCCAACATTTGAAGCTAATGGTGAGGCCTCTTCAATTCTTTTCAATGTGTTATGATTTCAGCTACACACATCCATTTTACTCCTACATGTTTCATGATCTCGTCTACTCGCCGTTCTGCAGGTCTCGTTCTCGTTCTCTTAGAATTCGACATAGGCCCTCACTCGTACATAAGCCATCCATTTTCCACGTTCCACCCCATAAATTTTCATTAGTGTTATAGTAATTTTTTTCCTCTCCATTCGGTTCTCTGATCCATTTGTTAGTTTTCATGTCTTATCCAGCTATTGCCACCATGCATCTCTCCATTGCTAGCTCGGAAACTCCGTTCTCCACATTTAGTATGAAAACCCATATCTCATTACGTAAATGAAAACTGGTAATGTAAACTTTCCTTTTCCGAAAAAATGGGTGATTATGTTTTCGAAGGTTTATTTATGTAAGAAAGATCATTCCAGATTATTTTCACTCTTGACTTATTTCTTTCCTTGTCAGTGAATCTATTCTCTTCATATACCATAAAAATAATATTTCATAGTTGCCTAGTAATACTTTGTTTACATTACTGTGTTTACACATTATTTTTGTCTTACTATAACTGACTTTCAGATCTAGTTACAATCTGGCTCTAGAAAGATCTTCCCCTCGTTGTAGCTGATCTACACTACAGACAACCAACACAGTACCAATCACAGAACGAAGGTGTTTCAGATACGTTTCATTAACAAATATTCCTTATCCGTTTCTTTTTTCAGATGAAGGATATCGAAAGTTAACCTGCGGCCGCTGAGGCTACTTTTAGTGATACGATATCCTTGTATCATCTCTTTCATTTTTAGTTTTGGACTATGCTGACGAAATTTAACGAAAGCTTTGACACTGATATATATTTTCTTCAACATGCTAACATGATTTGAATTATCACTGTTTCTCAACGACTAATTTTGTTGAAACAATCAAAATATTTATCGAAATTCTATGAATTTTAGATACAGCGGTCATTCGTACTCATTCTCCATTCTGGCTTCATCCGAGAACAAAAAATGTTCATTGTACTACGTCCACGTTTGAAGCAAGCTTGATATTTGTGCCTGATCAAATTCTAATACTTCACTATCAATTAGTCATAATTTTAATATACAGAAGCTCATTCAAAAATATGGATACGATTACCGTTGTCTGTATTTACTGATCTATATTTTAATTCTGTAAATTACATTTCATTATACACACATCAAAAAATGTTTTGCATCATCCTGGTTCCCAGGACTCCTCAAGATACACGTAGACTGTGGATATTGTACCACACACAGAGTCCCTTTGACTATTCAGTTACGTCACTAAACCGTCCCAAAGATGTAAACAACCATGCATGAGCAGCAACTATTAGACGGAGGAGGCCCGACAGCCGATCAGTTCCAGTCATTCCACCAGGAAGCAGCTACGCGCCCGTGTTGTCTGAGTTCAACCGAGCCTAAACGGTCAGTACGAGGTTCGATCGCGCCTGCATTGTTACTTTGCGCCATGAAGGGTTCTCAACAAGGGAAGTGTCCAGGCGTCTGGGGTGAACCATAGCGATATTGTTCGGACATGGAGGAGATACAGAGAGACAGGAACTGTTGATGAAATGCCTCGCTCAGACCGCCCAAGGGCTACTGCTGCAGTGGATGACCGCTACCTACGGATTATGGCTCGGAGTAACCCTGACAGCAGCGCCACGATGTTGAGTAATGCTTTTCGTGCAGCCACAGGACGTCGTGTTACGACTCAAATTGTGCGCAATAGACTGCATGATGCGCAACTTCACTCCGACGTCCATGGCGAGGTCCATCTTTGCAACCACGACACCATGCAGCGCAGTACAGAGGGGGCCCAACAACATGCCGAATGGATCGTTCAGGATTGGCATCACGTTCTCTTGACCGATGGGTGTTGCATATGATTTCAACCTGACAATCGTCGGAGACGTTTTTGGAGGCAACCCTGCCAGGATGGAAGCCTTAGACGCACTATCCAGCAAGTCCAGCTAGGTGGAGGTTCCCTGCTGTTTTGGGGTGGCATTATGTGGGGCCGACATACGCCGCTGGTGGTCACGGAAGGCATCGCAACGACTGTACGATACGTGAATAGCATCCTCCGACCAATACTGCAACCATATCGGCACCATATTGGCGAGGAAATCGTCTTCATGAACGAGAATTCGGGCCCCCATCTTGCATACATCACATCTTGTGAATGACTTCCTTCAGGATAAAGACAGTGGCCAGCATGTTCTCCAGATATGAACCCTATCGAACATGCCTGGGATAGACTGAAAAGGGCTGTTTATGGACGACATGATCCACCAAACACTCTGAGGATCCTACGCCGAATCACCCTTGAGGAGTGGGACAGTCTGGATCAACAAAAAAATGGTTCAAATGGCTCTGAGCACTATGGGACTTAACATCTGTGGTCATTAGTCCCCTATAACTTAGAACTACTTAAACCTAACTAACCTAAGGACATCACACACATCCATGCCCGAGGCAGGATTCGAACCTGCGACCGTAGCGGTCACGCGGTTCCAGACTGAAGCGCCTAGAACCGCTAGACCACCGCGGCCGGCTCTGGATCAACAGTGCCTTGATAAACTTGTGGATAGTATGCCACGACGAATACAGGCAAGCATCAGTGCAAGAGAACGTGCTAATGGGTATTAGAGGTTCCAGTGTGTACAGCAATCTGGACCACCATCTCTGAAGATCTCGCTGTATGGTGGTACAGCATGCAATGTGTGGTTTCCATGAGCAATAAAAAGGGCAGAAATGATGTTTAAGTTGATATCTATTCCAATTTTCTGTACAGGTTCTGGAACTCTCGGAACCGAGATAATGCAAATCTTTTTTGTGATTTGGGTACATATATAGAAGTTTTCAGAAGTTCAATATGCCTTCCTGCGGCTCCACGGATAACGTCCGGACGATAGCTGAATTCATCCCAAGAAATTCTTGCTTCGCTGAATTCACCAGAGCTGTGATACTTTTTCTTACGTCATTCAAACCTGTGGGAAGATGTGGTACATAAACTGCATCTTTCACGAATTCCCACAAGAAAAAATTGCAGTGTGTAAAATCAGGACACTTTGATGGTCACAAGTGAAGTTGAGGTAAATATTCATTGAGATATCAATTGGGTAGAGCTTCGTCCTGCTGTAAAACGTAATATCCTGACTCTTCATTCAGTTGAGGAACAAGCCAGTTTACCAGCATTTTGAGATATGCTACTCCTGTAACCGTACTGTCATCAAAGAAGAGAGGTCCATAAACCTACGTCGAAGAACACGCGAAATACGTACATTAACTCTGGGTCTGTCCCGCATATGCTCGAGTGTTACAGGGGGGTTTTGTAGTACCATGTCCGTACGACGTTCCTATTGAATTCCTCATTTAGGTGAATGATAGTATCATCACTGAAAATTACACGAGGCAGAAACAATTCATCTTTTTCATGTTTCGGAATATGCAGTTACAAAATTGTACGCACTTTACCGTATCGCCTGCACGAAGAGCGTGTACCATTTGTAGATGGCATAGTTTACAGCTACACTAACCGGCGCCTCAATACACGCCAAACAGTTGTTTGTGGTTCGGTAGTCCAAGTTCCCTACTCACTCAACGGGTTGATTGCATTGGGACGTTCAAAGCTCGCTCGAATGCGCTCTATTTGATCCTCCGGTATGCACAGTCGGTCTTGGCTTTTACCTTTACACAAAGAGCCACTTTCGTCAGATTGTTTATTCTAGCGATCAGTGCTGTTCCTCGTTGGACGTCCAATGGTAAGCGTACGCCGAAATGCTCGCTGCGCTGCAATCGCAGGCTCGCTTTTACCAAACTCACGGACGCAAAAAATCTTGTGTTGCTTAGTAGCCATTACAACTGAAGCGGTACACCCTACAGGCATGCTATGCTGGAGCGCTATAGCAGTAGTATTCGGAGTATCCTCTTTCAAACATACTTGACAGAATTCAAGAATAATGTATAGTGGAGGAAATAAAGCCAACTGAAATTGTGTCCTTCTCTTTGAATCACCCACTACATTACCCGGAAGTTGACATAGCCAGATAATTTTAAAGTTTTTATGTCCCCTTCATGGAAGGTAGATTTATTACAGCGTTTTCTACTTATGCGGCGGTTTCATTCTTCGTAGATATTCTGTAAACGCTAGTTCGAGTTTTTTTTATTGTATTACTTGATCACCAGCTTTAAATGTTTCTCTAGAGGCAGATATATTTTCCTTCCACTAAATGTACTGTATATTGTATCTGGCCACATTCTATAACTCTTCCACTGGAGGACAGACGAATTACTTTCACTTTCCAAAACGAAACGATATGTGGAAAGCAGTTAGCTAGCATAATTTTGTCTCTGTTGTTAGCAGAGTTCTTTAAATTGGCTCAGGAACACAGACAGTTGATTATGTGAGTAATACATTTGCTAAAGTAATGCCAGATGTGATGCACAAAGCCGTTTGAACCATAAAGGAAGGAAAGGCTGCTGGGGATAATGGTCTTTGAGTAAAAAATGGTACAAAAATAACAAGAAAGCCAGTTGTAGTGTTTTGTACAGAAGGTCTGCAGAGGAAGATGATTCCCTGAACTGGCGCTGCTCTGTTTGTCCTACTTCATGAGATATTCAATAAAAATATCACTAATGACGTAGAAACAACACTGAATTTTAATCCTATTAACGAACAAGATGGCTTGAGAAACAGATAAATCACAATGGACCATTTGGAACGGAACAGTAAGTACCGCATAAAAGAGTTTTTGAGAATGCTTATGGCCAAACATACATAAAATATACACCAACGTTGTCTGACAAAAAAAGGCATCGATTCAGTCTATATTAGTGTATCTGTTATATTTAATCTGCATCGTGAAGAGTGGAAAGATGAGAAAGAAAATTAGATTTCATATCACGAAAACTATACTCAACAAGCCATGTAGGAGTTTTCAAAACTTTTAAATGAGAAAGCGAACAAGAATTGAGTTTAAATTCAAATATCTCGATACTTTTGTTTATTGACGTAAGTATATTTCTTGCCTCTGGTGCAGACAACCTTGAGCGTCGGAGGGAAGGAATTAATACAGTAAACTGGAAAGTAGGACGGCTTCGAGATGTGACTTAATGCAAAACCATTCCAAAATCGCTGGTTTTTCAGCTAAAAATGAAGCCTTTGGGAATTATTAAGAGAGAGAATAAAATATACACACTGATATTGTTGTTGTGTTGTTGTTGTGGTCTTCAGTCCTGAGACTGGTTTGATGCAGCTCTCCATGCTACTCTATCCTGTGCAAGCTTCTTCATCTCCCAGTACCTACTGCAACCTACATCCTTCTGAATCTGCTTAGTGTATTCATCTCTTGGTCTCCCCCTACGATTTATACCCTCCACGCTGCCCTCCAATACTAAATTGGTGATCCCTTGATGCCTCAGAACATGTCCTACCAACCGATCCCTTCTTCCGGTCAAGTTGTGCCACAAACTTCTCTTCTCCCCAATCCTATTCAATACTTCCTCATTAGTTATGTGATCTGCCCATCTAATCTTCAGCATTCTTCTGTAGCACCACATTTCGAAAGCTTCTATTCTCTTCTTGTCCAAACTATTTACCTTCCATGTTTCACTTCCATACAAGGCTACACTCCATACAAATACTTTCAGAAATGACTTTCTGACACTTAAATCTATACTCGATGTTAACAAATTTCTCTTCTTCAGAAACGCTTTCCTTGCCATTGCCAGTCTACATTTTATATCCTCTCTACTTCGACCATCATCAGTTATTTTGCTCCCCAAATAGCAAAACTCCTTTACTACTTTAAGTGTCTCATTTCCTAATCTAATACCCTCAACATCACCCGACTTAGTTCGACTACATTCCATTATTCTCGTTTTGTTTTTGTTGATGTTCATCTTATATCCTCCCTTCAAGACACCATCCATTCCGTTCAATTGCTCTTCCAAGTCCTTTGCTGTCTCTGACAGAATTACAATGTCATCGGCGAACCTCAAGGTTTTTATTTCTTCTCCATGGATTTTAATACCTACCCCGAATTTTTCTTTTGTTTCCTTTACTGCTTGCTCAATATACAGATTGAATAACATCGTGGAGAGGCTACAAACCTGTCTTACTCCCTTCCCAACCACTGCTTCCCTTTCATGTCCCTCGACTCTTATAACTACCATCTGGTTTCTGTACAAATTGTAAATAGCCTTTCGCTCCCTGTATTTTACCCCTGCCACCTTTAGAATTTGAAAGAGAGTATTCCAGTCAACATTGTCAAAAGCTTTCTCTAAGTCTACAAATGCAAGAAACGTAGGTTTGCCTTTCCTTAATCTTTCTTCTAAGATAAGTCGTAACGTCAGTATGGCCTCACGTGTTCCAGTATTTCTACGGAATCCAAACTGATCTTCCCCGAGGTCGGCTTCTACTAGTTTTTCCATTCGTCTGTAAAGAATTCGTGTTAGTATTTTGCAGCTGTGGCTTATTAAACTGATTGTTCGGTAATTTTCACATCTGTCAACACCTGCTTTCTTTGGGATTGGAATTATTATATTCTTCTTGAAGTCTGAGGGTATTTCGCCTGTTTCATACATCTTGCTTACCAGATGGTAGAGTTTTGTGAGGACTGGTTCTCCCAAGGCCGTCAGTAGTTCCAATGGAATGTTGTCTACTCCGGGGGCCTTGTTTCGACTCAGGGCTTTCAGTGCTCTGTCAAACTCTTCACGCAGTATCGTATCTCCCATTTCATCTTCATCTACATCCTCTTCCATTTCCATAATATTGTCCTCAAGTGCATCGCCCTTGTATAGACCTTCTATATACTCCTTCCACCTTTCTGCTTTCCCTTCTTTGCATAGAACTGGGTTTCCATCTGAGCTCTTGATGTTCATACAAGTGGTTCTCTTATCTCCAAAAGTCTCTTTAATTTTCCTGTAGGCACTATCTATCTTACCCCTAGTGAGATACGCCTCTACATCCTTACATTTGTCCTCTAGCCATCCCTGCTTAGCCATTTTGCACTTCCTGTCGATCTCATTTTTGAGACGTTTGTATTCCTTTTTGCCTGCTTCATTTACTGCGTTTTTATATTTTCTCCTTTCATCAATTAAATTCAATATTTCTTCTGTTACCCAAGGATTTCTACTAGCCCTCGTCTTTTTACCTACTTGATCCTCTGCTGCCTTCACTACTTCCTCCCTCAAAGCTAACCATTCTTCTTCTACTGTATTTCTTTCCCCCATTACTGTCAATTTTTCCCTTATGCTCTCCCTGAAACTCTGTACAACCTCTGGTTCTTTCAGTTTATCCAGGTCCCATCTCCTTAAGTTCCCACCTTTTTGCAGTTTCTTCAGTTTTAATCTACAGGTCATAACCAATAGATTGTGGTCAGAGTCCACATCTGCCCCTGGAAATGTCTTACAATTTAAAACCTGGTTCCTAAATCTCTGTCTTACCATTATATAATCTATCTGATACCTTTTAGTGTCTCCAGGGTTCTTCCATGTATACAACCTTCTATCGTGATTCTTAAACCAAGTGTTAGCTATGATTAAGTTGTGCTCTGTGCAAAATTCTACCAGGCGGCTTCCTCTTTCATTTGTTAGCCCCAATCCATATTCACCTACTACGTTTCCTTCTCTCCCTTTTCCTACACTCGAATTCCAGTCACCAATGACTATTAAATTTTCGTCTCCCTTCACTGTCTGAATAATTTCTTTTATTTCATCATACATTTCTTCAATTTCTTCGTCATCTGCAGAGCTAGTTGGCATATAAACTTGTACTACTGTAGTAGGTGTGGGCTTCGTATCTATCTTGGCCACAACAATGCGTTCACTATGCTGCTTGTAGTAGCTTACCCGCATTCCTATTTTCCTATTCATTATTAAACCTACTCTTGCATTACCCCTATTTGACTTTGTGTTTATAACCCTGTAGTCACCTGAACAGAAGTCTTGTTCCTCCTGCCACCGAACTTCACTAATTCCCACTATATCTAACTTTAACCTATCCATTTCCCTTTTTAAATTTTCTAACCTACCTGCCCGATTAAGGGATCTGACATTCCACGCTCCGATCCGTAGAACGCCAGTTTTCTTTCTGCTGATAACGACATCCTCTTGAGTAGTCCCCGCCTGCAGATCCGAATGGGGGACTATTTTACCTCCGGAATATTTTACCCAAGAAGACGCCATCATCATTTAATCATACAGTAAAGCTGCATGCCCTCGGGAAAAATTACGGCCGTAGTTTCCCCTTGCTTTCAGCCGTTCGCAGTACCAGCACAGCAAGGCCGTTTTGGTTATTGTTACAAGGCCAGATCAGTCAATGATCCAGACTGTTGCCCTTGCAACTACTGAAAAGGCTGCTGCCCCTCTTCAGGAACCACACGTTTGTCTGGCCTCTCAACAGATACCCCTCCGTTGTGGTTGTACCTACGGTACGGCTATCTGTATCGCTGAGGCACGCAAGCCTCCCCACCAACGGCAAGGTCCATGGTTCATGGGGGGGGGGGGGGGGTACACTGATATTACCGTCCTGAAAATGAAATAATACTGGACGGTATGGATGGCAGATGTAAGAAGGGAAACGGAAAGACTGATAAGACGACTTCGAAGTGAAAAACAGGCAGGTCGAAACGTATGCCGCTGCAAACTGCAATCCTCGAGATAGTTTAGAGGTGTCCTTCATCGAAACAAGGATATCAAATGACTCCTGCTATTCATCATCATCATCATACTGGTCCAGAAGATCTATGAGTATGATTTGGCTATGAGTTGTTTTGGTGTGTACCAGATGTGTGGAAGAGTGTGTACCTGCCACAGTAGCGCAAGGCTAACATTGAGACTGGATCATAAATGAATGGAGGAACCTGCTCTTCACACATGAATCTCTCTATAATCTCCAGACCAGTTCTCCTCGCACATTCGACAGTATGGAAAGTAGTAGCAAGTACATTGACAGGAATCGCTTGGATGGAGCACCTTAGTGAAGGGTGAGGTCAAGGTGTGGGGTTTCATTATGCAGAATTGCCGTACCGTGCTTCGTATCTCCTTCGGTGGTCGAAGAAATGCTATTAACCCACAAATGTAAGGAGGTGGGATGCCGCAAAAGTATCTGCGTCTCATCTGGGACGAATCGTTTCGTTCTCAGCAACACTGTCCCCTAAAATAAATTCTCGCACAGTAATGACATCAATGGTGTGTCGAGATTTCCCCACCTATGTGCTTTGTACGGTATGTCTAGGATGCAGTGAGAGAGTAATTTCAGCGTGTCAGTCGAGGTATTACCAACTCTCTCTATTGTTTCAGTAAGCTGACGGCTTTACGGACAACAGCTGTGAGCTGACAAGGGTATTATACCACTGTACAAGAATCTTTCAGTAATAGCTCAATAAGGGAGTATGACTGGACCTAGTTTTACGTAGGTATGTTACGCCCTGTATAGAACCGGTCAGTCTCCGATTGAATTACGTGGGATATGCCTCTTACAGCGGTAATCATGTAACTATCTAAATACTCTGCTTCATGCCTAATATGATCGTACTTTCGCTTCTGATGAACATTCGCCTTCCAGTTTACCTTACTCGGTTATATGAATCATAACCAATTACATATTTGTGAAATGCCTCCGTATGATAATATCTTGGTTGTCACTCAAAAGTTCATTACATTGTCGAACGCTTTGCAGATATTTAAGGAGACAAATTTGCTTGATCGCGTGTGTCTACTTTTGTAAGATAGCGGATATGAAAGAAAATCGTGGTTTTGCCAAAATCATTATACATCCTTTGCGAGAAGCTAATTGTTCCTCCTAGATGTGAGTGTTCCAGCTTATCTATAGCTCTATAATCGTGCGGTAGAAGGACGCTGGTGATAATGGTCCTTCAATATGTGCACATGTTCTTATTAACAACAACAATTTATCTACGTCTATCTTGTAAACAACAATTTCCTACGTCTATCTTATAAACAGCAAGGATCTGCGCACTTTTCTTGTCAAGTGACACTATTCGCCACTCGAAAGATTCTCGTTTAATGAGTGTGGTATAAAATAGATTAGTTTCGCGGCTCAATTGGGGAAAAATGTAATAAGAAAACCTTCAGTGACTGGTACCTTGTTTCCATTCCGTAACCCCAATAATTTGCAAAACTAGGAGTGCTGTCTGCATTACTAAGATCCGTATGCATGAATACATTTCCCAACACAATATTTCGGCTTTTCGTCTATTTTATTCGGATTCAACACCAGAATAATCCTCGAGAGACTTGGTGGATGAGTATGTAACAGATACTGCGTTCTAAGCGATCGTATTCGAAAGCGATTATCCTCGGCGTATCCCCTGGTCAAGCATTTGAGATGTGGTGCTGGAGAAGAATGTTGAAAATTAGGTGGTGTGATAAGATAAGGAATGAGGAGGTTCTGCGCAGAATCGGAGAGAAAAGGAATGTGTGGAAAACACTGACAAGAAGAAAGAACAGGATGGCAGGTCATCTGTTAAGACATCAGGGAATAACCTCCACGGTACTGGATAGAGCTGTTTAGGTAACGCCACGTAGCGCTCTGTATGAAAATCACTGACTGTGCTGTGTGCAGTCTGTGGCTGGTTTGCATTGTTGGAATATTCTAGTGTTGGGCAGTTGGATGTGAACAGCGCGTAGCGTTGCGCAGTTGGAGGTGAGCAGCCAGCAGTGGTGGATGTGGGGAGAGAGATGGCGGAGTTTTGAGCGGATGAACTGGACGTGTGTCCATCAGAAAGAGTAAATTTGTAAGACTGGATGTCATGAACTGATATATATATATATATATATATATATATTGATTTTTGAACACTATTAAGGTAAATACATTGTTTGTTCTCTATCAAAATCTTTCATTTGCTAACTATGCCTATCAGTAGTTAGTGCCTTCAGTAGTTAGAATCTTTTATTCAGCTGGCAGTATTGGCGCACGCTGCATTGCAGTACTTTGAGTAACGAAGATTTTTGTGAGGTAAGTGATTCATGAAAGGTGTAGGTTATTGTTAGTCAGGGCCACTCTTTTGTAGGGATTATTGAAGGTCAGATTGCATTACACTAAAAATATTGTGTGTCAGTTTAGTGAATGTCTGAGTACGTTCAGTTTTGCTCAGCTGTTTGAAAATCAAATAACGTAGAGGTTTTCCAGCACTGTCATTTATAAAATTTTCCAAATGGGACGTTTCATTTGTTCCATTAATTGCAATAATAATGTATTAGCGTCTGTAATCTGTTCCTCTATGCTTTTCGGCAGTGCATTTGCCCCGGCAACATTCACATTTTGACAGGCAGAAAATGGTGAGGACCCAAAACCTGAATCTACAGTATTTGCAAGATTGTGTCCTGTCATTTCGGATTCCTGAGGCGAGCTGTTGCCGACCGATCGATCGATAATACTTCCCTGTTCACTAATTGTTTCACTGTCTACACCATTATTTGGCGCCCGCTCCATTTCCCGATGCACAATTACCAAATTACTTTGTTGAATGTCTGTTGATTCTTTACACGGTGGTGCTGATAAGCTACAATCGTCGTCATTATATATATATCAGTTCATGATATCCAATATTACAAATTTACTCTTTCTGGTGGACACACGTCCAGTTCATCCGCTCTCAAAACTCCGCCATCTCTCTCGCCACATCCAACACTGCTGGCGGCTCACCTCCAACTGCGCAACGCTACGCGCTGTTCACATCCAGCTGCGCAACACTAGAATATTCCAACAATGCAAACCAGCCACAGACTGCACACAGCACAGTCAGTGATTTTCATACAGAGCGCTACGTGGCGTTACCAACATAAAAACCTAAACAGCCTACTTACACTGTAGAGGGCAAAAACTGTAAAGGAAGACAGTGGTTGGAATACATCCAGCAAATAATTGAGGACGTAGGTTGCAAGTACTCCAGTGAGGTGGAGAGGTTAGCACAGGAGAGGAATTCGAGGCCGGCACATCAAACCAGTCCCAAATCCTCTGTACGCCGTTCTTTTTATGTCGCTGTGCACAGTGGTTGAGCTGGCTGGAGCGCCGACAGGACGTCGGAGCTCACGAGTGGTTCCTTCCGGTGACCTCACGTGATTTGCACAGGGAGCTGGAGACAGTATGCTGCTTGTTATTTAATTTTATAATATAAGCTTATTTTGGCTTTGTCGCCTTCATCAGTACATGTCCTGACGTTGTAGATAGGATGGACATATGTTAACTTTGAGTACACCACTATTGCTGTCTGTAGAAAAAAAAATACATCCACCAACGACAGACAACAATAATAGTTCACTCAAGGTTGAAATATTCACCCTACAAAATGGCTCTGACCACTTTGGGACTTAACACTAGAGGTCATCAGTCCCCTAGAACTTAGAACTACTTAAACCTAACTAACCTAGGACATCACACACATCCATGTCCGAGGAAGTATTCGAACCTGCGACCGTAGCGGTCGCGTGTTTCTAGACTGAAGCACCTAGAACTGCTCGGCCACCCAGGCCGGCCATTCTGCAAGATAAGGAAATGTAGTGACGAAGGCAATAAAGCCGAATTTAGTTTTTATACTAAAATAAAATACCAAACAGCATATTGTTTCCAATTATCTTCATAATCTCCTACTGTGACATATGTCGCAGGTCCCACTATTAAGAAACTTGCGTGATTTGCTTCAAGCAGCATTCCCAATGCTCGCCACTTTTTGGTCGTCAGTACGTGAGGTCTACCTGGTATTAGATTAGCAGTGGTTGCTCCTTTGTGTTTGCAGTTTTGACCATCACATCGCCAAAAATCGACTTGAGCAGCTTTAGAAGGGTTGAAATGTCCCAGATGGATTTGTTACTCAAGTGACATCCAATGCCTAGTCTTCATTTGAAGCCACCGAGCTCTCCTGCTTGACCCATTCGACTGTCACTGCTTTTCAACTGACAAACCAATACTCACCGTGTCTTTTTACAGTGGTGGCTCCACCTCTCGTGAGAGCTAGTGGTCAGTTCCGCATTCGATAAGGGTGTTAGGATGCTTATGATGAGATGGTGTATGTTCCAAAATCCTGCTAGAAAAGGATTAATTTGGACTAAGAACTTGTATGTTGAACCCTGGACTCCCTAAGTCGTAGGACACTATTATGGATGCCCACAAGGAAGGCGCCTTATATCAGCCATTTACGATGGGCTGTGGTATCACATATCGATATCTCCCTACGTCCGTCACAGGTGGCAACGCAATTGCAGGTTTCCGTGAGACTCCGATGGCGGTCGCGGAGAATCCGGCGGACCCAATGGGGCACGCCTGCTGAGCCACGCCTCCAGCAGCTCTGGACTATGAACGCCCTCTGCTGCCACGGCGTAGGACGGCCAGGGCAGCCAGAGCCAATCTCGCACTTGGAGCCTCTTTCCTACGAAACCGTCGTTTGTGCTTGCTTCAGCGAGTGTCATCCTTATTGAGATTGATAGCTGGACTGGTCTTCGTACACTTGGTCATATGCAATTTCAGTAAATCTTTTGTTTCTTGTGTTAACTTGTTCACTAATGATTTGCGCATTCCTACGACGTCAGATACTGCACCACTTAGCCCACCTCCTCTTAGTGTTATGCAAGATGTTGTACTCGACAAAAGAAAAACACTTCTTCTGAAATCAGGTTGGTTTTATCCAGCATTCGAAAACACCATATTATTTCCCACTCTCTTGGCTGAAAACCCTATTTTTCAACATAATCTCCGTTCAATGCGACGGCCTTACGCCACCTCCCTGGGAGGGCCTGTACGCCCGCATGGTACCACTTCAGTAGTTGACGTCAAAGCCAGCGTTTCGCTGCTTCAGTAACCTCCCCATCGTCCATGAACTGCTCCCTGCAGAGCGGGTCCTTCATTGGACAAAACAGGTGGCAGTCGCAGGGTACGAGATCCGGCCTGCAGGGTGGTTGAGGAACCAGAGTCAAATGAGGTTTTGTGAGATCCTCTCGGGTGCGCATATTTTTGTGGGGCCCTATGCTCTCTACGAGAAGGAGAACTTGGATAACATTTTTGTAACGACGAACACGCTGAAGTCGTTTCTTCAACTTCCTGAGGGTAGCACAATACACTTCCCAATTGATCTTAGCACTAACAGGGAGGACATCAAACAAAATAACAATTTCAGAGTCCAAGAAGACAGTTATCACGATTTTACCAGGAGAGGATACTGCTTTGAAATTTTCTTCGGAAAAGAGGTGGCGTAGCACCACTCCATAGACTGCCACTTCGTTTGCGGTTCGAAGTGACGAACCGTTTCATCACCTGTGACAATTTCAATCCTTTACTGATGCTCTTTGTGCTCTTCTGTTAAGCGGCTAGGAACCCAGTGGGCTCACACCTTCGAGTACCCGAGATGGGGGGCGAGTGTGTCAGAGACGTCGATTTGGCAGCGAGGTGTCTCACTGTGATCCGTCGATCACCCCGAATGAGAGTGTCCGCACGTTCCAACATTGCAGGAGTCTCACAGCTGTGTGCGGCTGGTCGGCACGCGGGAGGTCGGACCGGTTTGCACCACCTTCTTGCCAGGGTGACAGGCGGTTCGCCTAAAGACTCACCGTCCTTCAGTTCACTGCCAGGTCTCCGCAGATATTCTGGCAGCGCCTATGAATATCTGCCATGCTTTGATTTTCCGCCAAAAGAAACTCACTGACAGCTTTCCGCTCTCTGCCGTTACAGACGCCATTTAGAAATCTACGTACTCACTGGAAATTCACGGAAATTTAGGGGGCTGGAGCGGGAATATTCAGCAGTGTCCCACAAAGAACTCATTATTTTTTTTTCAGCCGAAAGAAATTTGTAGCGTTACTTATTTAACGCACGTCGTAATGGACGGGAGGCGGTGAGAAGCCGTCGCGGTCGGCGGCAGGTGAACCGTTCCGCGCGGCGGCCGAGAAAGCGGGCGGCGCGGCGCGGCGCGGGAGTGCACGGTGCAATCGATACGTGGCGTGGCGCGGCGTGGTCCGGCGGCTGGAGCTGCGGCTGGAGCTGGAGCTGCGGCCGGCAGGAAACGGAGCCGCGGGGGCGGAGAAAGCCGGCCGCGGCTGCACGGCGCTCAGCGGCCGCCGGATCAGCCGCCCCCAGCCCCCGGAGCGCGTCCGCCCACTGCACCGGCTGCCGCCCGCCGCCTCCGCCGCTGCTCGCCGCTTTCTGCCGCCGCGCCGGTGACCTTTTTATGCGCCATCGCCGGCCCGTCGCCTGTGCTCGGCCTGTTTGTCTGAGCGCCGGCCGTGAATTTTTTTGTGCCCGTGTGGCCACTGTCGCAGCACGGAAAGTAGCGGTCCGCCGGGTATCCACTAGCTCTGCCCAGTGGCGAAAACTTCCGGAGTCCATCAGCCTCTGCACACTGCACGAACGAGACGACTGCGATTCCATTCCTGATAATTCTCGGCTCTCCCACTCCGCATGGGTAATGAGTAGACATGTAAGACTACCGAAGGCTACAGCAGACTACCGTAAGTAAGCGTATACTACGGTAGTTGCCTAGTAGCTTTGGTCAGTTAAGGCTGCACCCACATTACATGAACGTTAGGCGTGTTGCATACCTATCGGGCGTTACTTCATAACGATCGCTCTCTGAATGTATGCCATCAGTGTCTTACTAGATTCCCCTAAAAACGGGAAGTGTTAAAACAGCTCGAAACTGAGTCATAATATACACCTAACTCCAAAGAAAGTTGTATAGGCTCGCGTATTCAAATACAGAGACATGTAAACAGGTAGAATACGGCGCTGCGGTCGGAAACACCTACATAAAACAACAAGGACCGGGCACAGTTGTTAGATCGGTTACTGCTGCTACAATGGCAGGTTATCAAGATTTAAGTGAGTTTGAACTTGGTGTTATAGTCGGCCGGCAACGGCCTTACCGCAGTGGATACACCGATTCCCTTCAGATCACCGAAGTTAAGCGCTGTCGAACGTGGCCGGCACTTGGATGGGTGACCATCCGGGCTACCATGTGCTGTTGTCATTTTTCGGGGTGCACTCAGCATCGTGATGCCAATTCAGGAGCTACACGACTTAATAGTAGCGGCTCCCGTCAAAGGAAACCATCGTAACGACCGGGAGAGCGGTGTGCTGACCACACGCTCCTCCTATCCGCATCCTTAACTGAGGATGACACGGCGGTGGGATGGTCCCGATGGCCCACTTGTCGCTTGAAGACGGAGCTATAGTCGGCCCACGAACGATGGGACACAGCGTCTCCGAGGTAACTTGAAGTGTGGATTTTCCCGCACGACCGTTTCACGAGTGTATCGGGAATATCATGAATCCGACAAAGCATCAAATGTCCGACATCGCTGCGGCTGGAAGAAGATCCTGCAAGAACGGGACCAACGACCACTGAAGGGAATCGTTCATCGTGACAGAAATGCAACCCTTTCGCAAATTGCTGCAGATTTCAAAGCTGGGTCATCAACAAGTGTCAGCGTGGGAACCATTGAACTAAAATCATTGGTATGGGCCTTCATGACTGCAGCACACCTTTACGCCTGAGCCTGTTCCGTCAAACCGAGTTATATGAAACATTTTTCTGTTATTCGCACAAAATCTCATTTATCAACAATAACAGGAAACTCTTGCCTTTGATCGTGGTGAAGAACGTTCTATTGATTGCAAAATAATAATTAACTATTTTTTATGTTTGTGGATGTAAACTGTACTTGCATCAAAAGTTATTGGTTTGGTTACATGAAAGTGCGGAAGGTGCGCTATCAACTAATTTTTAGTACATAAAAAGCAATTTATGTTCTGTAAGGACTTGAAATACACTGTGGATTAACACTGAAAGACGTGCGGTTCTACTTATGTGCAAAATAAAAAACAGAGAAGTCATCGGCTCCTGGTTTCTCTCTTAAACTTTATGTTTCATTCTCTACCAGTGCTATCAATATTACCGCTAATCCTACCATTTACGGTGTCACTTACGTAGTGTACCAAAACTGCCGAACCATAGTTTTGCTAGAGTGGACACACTTATGGTGAGTCAGTCCCTTGAGAGCGAATTAAATATTGCGTGAATAAATCACGCTGTCGCCATAGGTTGTACGCTTGTAATTACGGGAGAAAATATGAATACAGCAAAGCGAATGATAAAAATTGGGCTGATCGTGGTGGTATTGACGACAGTTAAAGTTCTATGGAAATAAGTTTACAATGGACATTGGTATAAGGTTAATATGTCTAGTTTCCAGAGAGGTGCGAACTTCATCTTTTTAATGCAGCATTTGGTGACATTATCGCGAAGCAAAGGAGAGTGTGTCACGGATATCGTACGCGAGCTGGGGTGCCAGTTATTCAAAGCCGATATTCGTTGCGGCGAGTTCTTTTCACAAACTTTTGATCACAAACTTGCTCCTCCGAATGCGAAAATATTTTTTTCACCCCCATCCACATAAGGAGAGATGACAATCATACTAAAAACAAAAAGAGAAATCGGAGGTGACACAAAAAGATTTAGGTGTTCATTTTTTCCAAGCAGTTAGATGTGAATAGCAGAGTATTGGCGTAGATGTAAACGGAGGCTTCCACCTGTTGAATAAAATATACCAGTACCACATACCTGGCACAAAATATGAGTAAAGGACAAAAAAGGAGAAAATGATGAATTTTGTATCTTTACCTACTATAAATTAAATTCCCCCTCTATGTTCCTGTTTCTCTGTGTGAAGTGTAAATTCAAGAACTACTTTAGGAATTTTGATACAGCTTTCTGTAATAGAAATATTTTACATACATATTTTAAATAAGTCACCTAGCAGGTTATACGTATGCCAGGTTTTCATACCGTTATCAATAAAAGTAATATATTATGGGTGATTAGGAGAAGTCATTTTCTTCTCCACTTTCTTAACGAGTTCGACGCTTTGACACATTTGCTGGGATCTTATTCAGGAGCCTTCTGGTACCAACAAATCTCTGAATACTGCTGTCACCGACAGACAGTAGAACATCACTGAAGAAGATCCAAGGAAACAAGTCGAAAGTGGAGTTTGTCACAGAAGTAGATGAGGTAAATGACGTAAGCTAATCAACCAGAAGATTTCATTTCCTGTAGTGCCACTCATAACATCAGAGCTGGGAAGGACACGATTAGTGGAAGAAGCCAAGAATTTTGTTGTTCCACAAGCAACATACACAAGATGGCCGAAACCAGGAACCGTCGATTGACATTTTCCTTTGTCTTAGGAATCGTTGCTGAGGCTTTCAACACCGATGACACTGTAATCTCCGTCCTATAGAAATTTTTCCATGGGTCCCACGCGAAGAAGCAGGGTCCAAATAGATTCTTCGTGACGTCACGCTACAAGCCTGATTAACAAGCTTCATTCTCTTCACAATTAAAGTGCAAATATCACTGGGACGTTCTGGCTGTAATACACTGTTTTTCGTTAAGTATGAATCAACTAGCCTACCAGTTTAAGCAGAGGTTTCGTATCTGGATAGCACATTTTCAATTTTGGAGACGTTCTCAGTTTACTTTTCTTTTCTCATTTACACTTTTGCGACTGCGGGTAACTTCCGAAGAGTATTTTAATCCTTATCTACGACCACCCGTTTTGCACGTACTTCGCTTGTTTTCGTGGTTGTTATGAATCGTATCACAAATATAAAATCAGTATAAAATATACAGTACATTTGCGGTGACATAAGAAAATAATAAACTATACAACGTAGACAAAAGAGATAATAAATGTTAGCAACCTAAATTCTCAGACAGTCTTGGCATCTAAATACGACCACGTCCCCTGTGTAAATACAAGACTTTCCCAGACGTAGAGGAAACGAGTATATGTGCGCAAGTGCATTTCACGTGGTTTTTGTGTACTGAAGGAACCCTAGTTTTAAAGATCTTCATTCCACCTAGCAATACCAGTTTCAAGCCTGTTGATTGACTTTCTTTCGATCCACCGATCTCTGTCTGCGACCGAGAGCTGTTCTTATTCTGAGATCGAATGATGGCCCTTGCATTTAACGCAGCCCTCAGTCCGAAACTTTCCTTGAGGACTGTTGTGTAGTGATTGAGTGGAAGGCTGTGAGGCAACAAGCGGGCGAGTGTTATGTAGAGGTGCACAGCGTACTTCTCTCCATATGGACTGCTGCTTCCCATCTAACTTTTGGAGGTGCTAAGCCCTCCACATGGTAAAGCTGTTTTTCTCGTTGAAGTTAGACTTAGGCAGCCCGTTTAGGTTCGTAACTTTCACTGAGTGCATATCGGAAAATTGCAGTTTCTTGAGAAGATCGATTATACAACACCGGCGTTATATTTTCCTCTGTAGATTTTCACACTCCTAGAGTGATTATTTTTCATTCTGACGACAAAACTAATTCACGAAGAATAAATTAAAAAATCTGATTAGTTGAGGACTGGGAAGTCTACTTGAATGCAGTGGACAGTGTTGTCAAAAGTATTTCAAGAGGAAAATTTAGATATGGAAACGAGAAACTAAAAATAGTACATAAAGTTTGCTATTTGGGCAGCAAAATAATTGGTGATGGCTGTCGTAGGGACACTATATAGTGCACACTTCAAATGGCAAGAAAAAGTTTATGAAAAAGAAAAAAAATGTTAACATCAGATTTAAATTTGAATGTTAGGAAATATTTTCCTAAGGTATTTGTCTGGAGCACAGCTCTCGACGGAACTGACACGTGAAAGATAGAAGAGTTCAGACAGGAAGAGTATAGAAGTTTTTGAAATGCGGTGCTACAAAAGAAAGCTGAAGATTAGACTGGTAGATCTAATCACTAATTCACCGACACTGAATGGAACTGAAGGCAAAATAAATTTGTGCAACACCGTATTTATCCGCCGACTCAGGGCGAGCGAATTTCAAGTAAAATGTGTTATCTGTATAGGGATCTACATGATGGACGTACGAACAGAGGTTGTAGACACACGTTGACGACATATAAATGCTTGGGTCGGGGAGTGAGTCGTGCTCGGGTAGCCAAATGGTAAGGCGACTGCTCGCGCTAAGCTGGTAACCTGGGTTCGAGTCCGGGTCCGGCACAAATGTTCAGTCTCTTCGGTCCATTATACAGCTGCCGCTTATCCATATTTGCAACTGATAATACATATCATGTAAATAAATTTGTGGTACAAGCTGACTAAAAGAAGGGATTGGCTTATAGAACGCATACTGAGGTATGAAGGGCTCGTAAGTTTGGTCATGGAGCGAAAGGTGGGGAGGGGGGGGGGTAAAGGTCGTACAGGGAGACCGGGACTTGACTACAGCAAGCACAGTCATATGAATACACGTTACAGTAATTGTGCAGAGACGAAGAATTTTATACAGGGTAGACTAGCATGGAGAGCTACATCAAATCTGTAGCGATCGTGTTGCTACATCAGAATGCGAATCGATACAGCAAACATAGCGAGTGCTCGCTGTTATGCGCAACGACGTATGAGGGGCACGCCTGAGAACCACTCCTCCCTCCCCTCTCCCCTTCAGCGAAGCAACGCCCTCATGCTGAGGTCAATATAGTATCGAGCTGCAAGTCAACATCATCGTCTAGGACCAACGTGAAAGTTAAAGTTTCTGATGGACGTTTTCATTTAAATACGGAACACTGTACTGCAAGAGAACAGTTTGTTAACTGTGAATCAAGTGATGCTTTAGTAGTCAATAAAAGTGTGTCAAAGTGAAGTAAATCTTTTATTCATTTGCGCAATATTTCATGTGTTCTAGTTTAATGTTCCACCTGACCGACCAATCCAAGAAGATTGTAGTTTCGTCTGGTCACAACAAAATGGTTCAAACGACTCTAAGCAGTAACTTCTGAGGTCATCACTCCCCTAGACTTAGAGCTACTTAAACCTAACTAACCCAAGGACATCACACACATCCATGCCCGAGGCAGGATTCGAACCTGCGACCGTAGCAGTCATACGGTTCGGACTGAAGCGCCTAGAACCGCTCGGTCACACTGGCAGGCCTGGTCACAACCACATCAGTCTTTGGACCGAAGACCAGAGCAAGAGTGCAGTAATAGTGTGCTTTAAGCCGAGTCGTTGGTTCACATTTTATGCACAATATTTCGACCACCGCCTCGGTTGTCTTTTTCAGGTGCATAAAATGGAATGAAAAACTCGTCTGAACGCCCTAAAATGCACATTAATCAGTCACGCCGAAAAAAGTGCGACATCGCCAACAGAGTAGCAGGTCTTGTTGTTTTTTTTTACGTTGATGGTTCGATCTCTCAACTTTTGCTGGTTGACTTTGTTGCTGACGTAGTAGCAGAACTTCACCACAGAAGTGCACAGCTGTTTAGCGAAGCCACGGACTACATGGGAGGGGGAAGCGCAAGTGGCACCGGTTTGCTTTACACAGGCTTTCTCTGCCGTTGCGTGTAAACTAATCTTCTTCACCGCTCTTCTTCGAAGCTCAGGTATAAGGAAACGGAAGTGGCTTGGAACTGCGTGTAAATGAGACGCCGTGTCTCCGGACTTCTTATTTTTACGGTTGCTGGTGAATCTAACTACCTTTCCTTGACACTCACGTATAGCATTCTCTGCTTTCTTTTAATATGTGGGATAGTACACGCTGTCCGTACATACGTTTCAGCATCAAATTTATGAGTGCATCTCACGGCATAGTTGGGTGATTTATAAACTCGTGATAGGTAGTTGACGAGACACTCTGAAACTGTAGGTTACATACCATCTCATTCTATGTAGTTGTTATAAGGTCAATCATTAATGTCAGTGGTGTAAATTGTGTTTTTCGTGATACAAATAATTGAAAAAATTATTAGCTGTCAGTAAGGAGACACGTGTATTTAGTATCTCCTGCATAATTTAATGCTGGCGGCGGTGGCCGAGCGGTTCTGGGTGCTTCAGTCCGGAACAACGCGACTGCTACGGTCGCAGGTTCGAATCCTGCCTCGGGCATGGATGTGTGTGATGTCCTTAGGTTAGTTAGGTTTAAGTAGTTCTAATTTCTAGGGGACTGATGACCACAGATATTAAGGCCCATTGTGCTCAGAGCCATTTGAACCATTTGAAACATGATTACGTGATGTAGCTGTAGCAATAAATATTTATGAAGCAAACTGATATAGTACATGTGAAGAACACCGCGTATTCGAGTGAAATCAGCTCTTATACGGGGTTTTGCTTACATCTAAGTGAAGGAGTTGGAATAAAAGCTACGGCATCTAGGGCTGTGCTACGCTATCATTTTTCCTAGACTGTCACGTAAGCGACGTAAAACCTGAGATAGAAAGGCAAATCAAATTGTGAAAAATCTACACTTGCAGCAGAATTCACAGAACGTCCACTGGGCCGCTAGCACGCCTGGCGTGGGTGACCTCTCCGGGCAGTCAGACGGGACAGCGCTGTCAGGAAGGCCAACTTGACACCGCAGCCACTACCAGTCAAAATGCAGACTGTATCTCTAGGCTGCGTGGAGAATACAGGTACAATTTTTAGCGAGCTGTGTGTGCTCTGTCGATGCCCTGGAAAATCTCCTATTGTGGACGAACCAGCAGACAGTCAGCATTAGCCGAAATGCACAGGCCCCTGAGGTAATATCCGAGAGAGTGGGATGGGAACAGAGGAAGGTTAGCACACATCTGAGGATTGTGGGACACCAATACCACGTTCAGGTCCAGCAAGACAAAATACACTCCTGGAAATGGAAAAAAGAACACATTGACACCGGTGTGTCAGACCCACCATACTTGCTCCGGACACTGCGAGAGGGCTGTACAAGCAATGATCACACGCACGGCACAGCGGACACACCAGGAACCGCGGTGTTGGCCGTCGAATGGCGCTAGCTGCGCAGCATTTGTGCACCGCCGCCGTCAGTGTCAGCCAGTTTGCCGTGGCATACGGAGCTCCATCGCAGTCTTTAACACTGGTAGCATGCCGCGACAGCGTGGACGTGAACCGTATGTGCAGTTGACGGACTTTGAGCGAGGGCGTATAGTGGACATGCGGGAGGCCGGGTGGACGTACCGCCGAATTGCTCAACACGTGGGGAGTGAGGTCTCCACAGTACATCGATGTTGTCGCCAGTGGTCGGCGGAAGGTGCACGTGCCCGTCGACCTGGGACCGGACCGCAGCGACGCACGGATGCACGTAGGATCCTACGCAGTGCCCAGCAAATTAGGGACACTGTTGCTCCCGGGGTATCGGCGAGGACCATTCGCAACCGTCTCCATGTAGCTGGGCTACGGTCCCGCACACCGTTAGGCCGTCTTCCGCTCACGCCCCAACATCGTGCAGCCCGCCTCCAGTGGTGTCGCGACAGGCGTGAATGGAGGGACGAATGGAGACGTGTCGTCTTCAGCGATGAGAGTCGCTTCTGCCTTGGTGCCAATGATGGTCGTATGCGTGTTTGGCGCCGTGCAGGTGAGCGCCACAATCAGGACTGCATACGACCGAGGCACACAGGGCCAACACCCGGCATCATGGTGTGGGGAGCGATCTCCTACACTGGCCGTACACCACTGGTGATCGTCGAGGGGACACTCAATAGTGCACGGTACATCCAAACCGTCATCGAACCCATCGTTCTACCATTCCTAGAGCGGCAAGGGAACTTGCTGTTCCAACAGGACAATGCACGTCCGTATGTATCCCGTGCCACCCAACGTGCTCTAGAAGGTGTAAGTCAACTACCCTGGCCAGCAAGATCTCCGGATCTGTCCCCCATTGAGCATGTTTGGGACTGGATGAAGCGTCGTCTCACGCGGTCTGCACGTCCAGCACGAACGGTGGTCCAACTGAGGCGCCAGGTGGAAATGGCATGGCAAGCCGTTCCACAGGACTACATCCAGCATCTCTACAATCGTCTCCATGGGAGAATAGCAGCCTGCATTGCTGCGAAAGGTGGATATACACTGTACTAGTGCCGACATTGTGCATGCTCTGTTGCCTGTGTCTATGTGCCTGTGGTTCTGTCAGTGTGATCATGTGATGTATCTGACCCCAGGAATGTGTCAATAAAGTTTCCCCTTCCTGGGACAATGAATTCACGGTGTTCTTATTTCAATTTCCAGGAGTGTATTTTAATGACTGTAAAAGCAGGTGCTAAGTTACTCGTTAATCTAAATAATTTAGAAGATGGAGTAACAAACATAGCTCTATGTATAGAGTATCTCCCTTATTTGTCAACACAAACGTAGACAGAGAAAGGGAGAGAACAGGACACAGTTTTGTAGCATCAGTTGTAACGAATTGGATATGACGCACGTTTATTCAAGCACACTGTTTTTTCTTGTTACCCAAACATATTTCGGCACCTTTGTGCCTTCATCATTAGGTTTTGTTCACTGAAAACTATAAAAAGTGAACATATTTTAGGTTGTAACTGATGTAACAAAGTGAGGCATAGAGAAAGTTTTTGCTCGTCTTTCTTCTTACCGTGATTTTGAATTATATGGTTTTGCAAGACCCTCTATATGGTGTACTGCATTGATGCCTTGTCATCTGTAAACCAAACGAAGTAAATGTGAATTTCATCTAGGACTTAACGGATACCCTCATTTCTAAAAACCGTGATTGTGGTGTAGCAAAATGTTTTCCATATATATTTGTTATTACTCAAGTTTTGCTGTGACTGATCCCTCTTCTACTGCGTTCTGAGGACACTATACACATATACACACGAAACATTTTTCCACACCAAAATCATGTTTTCCGGAAATCAGTGGGTGTGTTAACTCGCCGATGAAATTCACATTTATGTCTTTTCTTTTGCAGATGGCACGCTATCAGTGCAGGACGCCATGCAGACCGTCCTGAAAAACCATATAATGTAAAATCATTGTAAGAAGAAAAAGGGACAAAAACTTTCTTTAGGCCTCAATTTCTTTCATCAGTTATAACCTAAAATACGTTCACTTTTTACAGTTTTCAGTAAACAAAACCCACTGATGATCGCACAGAGATGCTTTAACATTTTTGGATAACAAGAAAAATCAGTGTTCTCGCATAAAAGGCGTAACCTATATCCAATGATTTAACTGCAGACACGGAAAGAAACAAAAGAGCTGCAGATCCAAAGAAAGAAATGTAACGAAATTTGTGACTGGTTAACCATCTGAAATTAGAGTAAGGAAGGGAGACCCACATCGTTTAAGGAAGCCTCTTAGTGGTTGGCACTCACAGTATTTATCAGTCAGTTAATCAAACTTACGAGTCACCAGAAAAATGTAGACAGCCGAGCACATCTTGTCAGAAGCAGACTGCAGGGAGTTACTTCATACTGAAGTCTCTCTCCACTGACGCACCACCTGTGGCAGGCTTTACTCTGGTAGCGAGGGGCTCTCATGTGGCAGCGCTGGACGTAAGTGCAAGTTGTTGGTACAGAGCCCACGAGTGATTCCCCAGCCTCTTCAACCACCACTTGCAGATTAGCAGTATGGCGAGATCCTGCTAAGACGGTGAGGCGAACTGCAGGCAAAATCAAAGGACATCCAGTAATTTCAGTCTTCACTCAGAAGATTTGTCTGCAGTTTCAGGTTTACCATGCTTTCAATCTCATCCATAGATGCAAATGCCTACCCTTCAGCAGTATTATCTATCCTTTTGCACTAGCCTTCTGCAGTCATGGTACAACTTTTGCAGACATTACTTTTTTATCCAGATATGCATTCCTTTGAATCACATCCCTGACCCCACGTCCAGTTTTGCTAAAACATACACTTATTATTTGAAATGATCATTAAATCATTTCTTTTGCATTATTGTGTAACAAACTCAGTTAATTCAGTTCCTTGTTTAATTTCGTAGATACCGAAATCCGTGACCAGAGTTTTGGTCGGCCAGATATTTAATTATGTCACATATACAGGGCCATTTTAGTATATCCAATTAAAAATTCACATTTTTAAACCACCACCATTAAATCTAAAACTGACAGCTTAGAACTGGTAAATTTAGCAAAAAGAAAGAACAAAGGGACTGCAGATGGCGCCAAAGATTGTAATATAATAAACTAAACTCCTCCCGAACAGGCCTTGACGGCCCAACGGTACCGACCGGCCGCCGTATCTTCCTCACCCCAGAGCCGTCACCAGATTTGGATACGGAGGGGCATGTGGTGAGCACACCGCTCTCCTGCTCTCCCGTCCATATGTCAGTTTCCGAGACCGGAGCCGCTACTTCTCAATCAAGTAGGTCCTCAGTTTTGCCTCACAAGGGCTGAGTCCATCCCGCTTCCCAACAGCGGTCGGCAGACCAGATGGTCACCCATCCAAGTGCTAGCCCAGGCCGACAGCTCTTAAATTCGGTGATCTGACGGGAACCGGTGTTACCACTGCGGCAAGGCCGTTGGCAATACAATGCAGAGCCGAAGAGATTTCCATAAGTCAGAACAGGACGAAATTACAGTAGTCGAAAGAATGACAGAACAGAAAAAGGGAAAAAATACTTGACATGCTTCGATTTTCTCTATGATTTTTATTTGTGTCACATCATTTCTTAATGTAAAGTTTAGGAAACTCAGTATTGAAACTTTTTTCTGCCTAGAGATACATCTGCAAGTACTACCCGCTAGTACTTGTGAAATATTTATTATTTGGAGAACAAAGCATGTATATTCTTGTTTTTGTCCTTTCCGAACTCAGTGGCAAATCAGACGCCGTCTTTAGCTATATGTCAAGTTCTGTTCTCCAATAAGCAGATGCACTGTTACTTAACTTGAATTGTGAGCAACGAATGCGACAAGTGTACAGTTTTCATGTAGTCTACCTACTTACGGTAAAGATGAGTAACCGACAGAAATAACTATATTATTGACGTAACTGAGAGGAAGAATTTTATTTTTTGTCGGAGGTAAGAAGGAGGTAGCTATGCGACATGAAAAAGTCATAATAATCCGCAAGCAGCGTTGGTTTTCCCGGATAAAAGCGTGAAGGCTATCTAGTTGAATGACGCACCATAGCCGCTTCTACTAAGTGGCTCCAGGTAATGGAAGAAAAACAGCAGTTCGGTTTACTGATGATCGAAACACATTTAGATTAAACTGAAAGTGTGATCTGGAAATTACTCAAGAGAAAAGGAAACAGTATCAGTATCAGATAAGCGTGAATTCCAGTTAACTAATGAAGGTCAAATCTATGAAGAGGGGAACTGTTGGAATATAGCGTCCCGTTGACATAAAGACCGGTGCGGGCGATATATTAGCTGGGCTACATAAGGAACAAAGTTATTCGCCAAAGGTGTCAGACGCATACGGAAGACCAAATTAGGTTTTGATTTTCATTTCAGAATTGTTAATTCCACACTTTCCGACTGTAACTGCAGATTTCAATCGCTGTACACGTTACTCGATAGTAATATGGGAGAATATCAACGATGGGAGGTGATAACAGAATGACTTTCAATCAGGAACCGAAAAGGAAAGAGGCGGAGAAAAATGGTTCATATGGCTCTGAGCACTATGCGATTTAACTTCTGAGGTCATCAGTCACCTAGAATTTAGAACTAATTAAACCTAACTAACCTAAGGACAT
This sequence comes from Schistocerca cancellata, assembly GCF_023864275.1. Taxonomy (NCBI): domain Eukaryota; kingdom Metazoa; phylum Arthropoda; class Insecta; order Orthoptera; family Acrididae; genus Schistocerca; species Schistocerca cancellata. The sequence continues at coordinate 15,065,741 of NC_064628.1, read as the reverse complement.
CACACACATCCATGCCCGAGGCAGGATTCGAACCTGCGACCGTAGCTGTCGCTCGGTTCCAGACTGTAGCACCTAGAACCGCACGGTCACTCCGAGCGGCAAAGAGGCGGACAGTTAAATTTTGATATTGCTGCTCAGGTATTTAGAGCAAATGACCATATTTTCATTAGCTGCCTATGAAAAAATAAATTGCGAAAATTGATAATCAAAAACATCGCCAATCAAGTATTATGGGGATTACACAGAGTTCATGAGAAGCTCACATACTACGGGCGAGAATGTTTTGCAGCCACACAGTAAAGCAGCATAAGAAATTTCCAACCTCGTGTAAGGTGAACAGATACAAAAAAAATTGAGAAATGTTAATAAACCTCTGGTTATCTAGAGAAACTAGGATTCCCTCCTTAATTAACTTTTCTATCAATCATGACCATGTTCACACAAAAAAACTAACAAACTAATCGATCTATTGAATAAAGGTAAAAGCTTGTGCACAGTTTTAAAGAAACGCTTAAAAATCTGTCATACTTAATTTTGGAATAACTAAAAAAATTATAAAGTTTGACAGTTGCTTGAATTTACCAAACAGTACTCTCTCTAGTAGTAGAATAGCCATTTGTATTTATCAACATAGCAGATACATTGCCTCGATGGTTAAGGAATACTACAGTATGATAAATTCTTATTTGTAAACAAACTCAATTCAGCTACTGGAAACATCATTTTGACGTCATCCACAATATCGACAACCGCAGGAACTACTGTTGACTTTCATTATCATTCAATGCGGCTCTCTTGCATGGGTAACAAGTCACAAGACTTCGTGCACACGTGACTTAATTTTGATGCCACACGCACTAACGAAGATTTAAAAAGCGTGTCGCTCTTGGTACAGTTTATTATAATAATAATAATTATTATTATTATTATAATGAAACGTCACGTAATAAGTTATCGGTGGTTAAAGCTTTTCTGAAATGTAAGTTACAGTATAGACACCAAAATTCCGCAATGTCATTCTGCTGTAGTGGTTGTGAGTGTGGGTTTGTGAAATAGGAGAACGCTGACTGCTGCTCCACGTATTGTTGTCTCTTAATATTTATTCCCGGTTCGAAATATTCTGTGACTCTGAGAAGTGGCATGCCACTGTCACACTTTAATGACATCGTCAGTCAGATTAACGTTCAAATTTTAGGGTATGTCTCGATGTTCCCCAGTACTACATTTGATATGTGTAGTTCAAATGGTTCAAATGGCTCTGAGCACTATGGGACTTAACTTCTGTGGTCATCAGTCCCCTATAACTTAGAACTACTTAAACCTAACTAACCTAAGGACATCACACACATCCATGCCCGAGGTAGGATTCGAACCTGCGACCGTAGCAGTCGCGCGGTTCCGGACTGAGCGCCTGAACCGCTAGACCACCGCGGCCGGCTATGTGTAGTTAATCACTTTTTCTGCATGAGGAAATTGAGGAATAATGTGAGACCCTTCAAGCGGGTGTGTTGTAAATAGTCTTCACGGCATTGCTGCCGGATCACGCTGTGAAAATTCCGCAATATTTTCTCGGAGCAACTGCCCGACATCTTCAGGTGGTTCAACCCTGCTGGTGGTTAGGTGCGACTGACGGTATCCGCACGTCGTTGACGGGTTTCTAGAACACGCGCGCGAAGAATGCGCAGCATCGGAAACTGCGCATGCGCAGTGATTTGCCCTATTCAAACTCCCTCTGCCGAAAATCGCAGAGCGGCTCTCCCGCGAGTTCGGCGTACTCTGCGTTTGCCAGCAGTGCGGCCAGACGTCACCAACAGCCGCAGTGGGCCAGTGTTATGACGGGCCTGTTAGCGAAGAATCTTGATTCTCACGTCGTGATTTAATAGCAGCCAATGCAGGGTTCCAGGCTGTGCTCAGTTGAAATCCCGTATCCTTGTTGCTGAGATTATCGGCTGTACGGATATGTGTTGCTTCCTTAATGACGCAGTCCCAGAAAGACGATGTCAAGGATAAAACTTCCGTCTTTTCATTAATCATACGATGTCCTGTATTCAGACAGTGCTCCGAAACTGCCTACTTTTCCGGTTGGCGAAGGCGTGTATGACGCCGGTGTACATCGCAGCGCTCTTGTACTGTGCGGCATGTATGGCCCATATACGCTGCCCCACACTGACAAGGAATCTTGTGCACTCCACATATCCTGAGGCCAAGGTCATCCTTAACCGAACCCAACAGGTTTCTGAGTTTTGCAGATGGTTGAAAAACACACTTAATTCCGTATCTTCCGAGGACTCTTCCGATTCTTGACGACATGGCACCAAAATACGGCAAAAAGGCCAAAGTGGTGAGTGTCTTTGTGTCTTCACTCTGCTCCATGGATTGAAATCGCCTGGGCCTGAATTCAATACGTATCTGTCTGTAACCTCCCCCTCACTTATCGACCTTAATGACAGTGAAAAATTAAACCGTGTGTACCTAATGGAAATTTGGGAAAAGCAATCGTCACCGAGGTTAATTTGTCGGTAAAGAGGGAGGAAAGGGTTACATCTAAATGAAAGGAAAAATGCTAATGAAACTGGTGGAAATTAATTTTGAAAAAAGAGTAAAGTTAATAAAGAAAGTAAATGGGCGGCCTTTACGTTAACAATCAGCTAGCGGTAATTAGATATTTGAGATTTAGGGGAAATTACGGTCGCCAGTCCTAAGGACAATTACTATAGTAACTGAAAAAGAAAGATTATTACACATATAATTAGCACTAGAAGCGTGGCAACTGAAGGTTGACAAGTGTAGTGTGAAAACTGAAACTTTGTCAGAACTAATAAATTTCGCTACACTCTGACTTAATTTAGCAAAAGAATTAATAAAACCGGAAAATCGAAAGTTAATTTAGTGACTGAAGTTAATAGTGAGCTTTCTTTCTGAAGCATCGAAATTCAGTAAAATACGGTTAGTCTTGGACTACCTCAACAATCATTTCAAAAGCTACTTGAATCTACGCAATTTAGAAATAAGAGATTTAACTTTGATCTTGAATTAAATGATTCTGAACAATTAGCAATAGTAAAATTTAGTACGTACCAAGCTGAGCTGCAGTCACAGGTAAGCTAAAATACGGTAACAAAACTCGCACTCTTAATTTGTGGTTGTGTAATCTAAATATTGTAGCCAGGTATGAATACTTTAACTGAACTTTGAAATTAAAGCAGTGAAATGCTATACTATTACTTTAATGCTGGCGTTTGAATTTCAACGACACTCGGCTTCATTCTGGAAAAGGAAGGGACCCTGCTTGGTAATGCAATTGGGACAATGAGCAACAAAGGTTCATGCTAAGTAGCTGTAATTTTGTGATGCAACAGTTTTAAAAGTTGGAAAAGCTGAGGTCTGCCATACAGTTCTAAAACTTTACGTGCGTCCAGTCTTCCTTGTTGGTTGATTGAAGGTTTGAAGCCGTCGATCGAGGAGGTTGCGACAGTCACTCATTGTCGGCCGTCGCTGTTGCGGAAGCTGTATGTTGGCGCGCCTTCTTCTCGACACGGTCACCAGACGAAACGGGCTCTTGATATGCGCCAGCTAATGCTTCCCGTCCGCGACACCATGTCAGAAACTATCATAGCAAGTCGAGCGCAATTACATGCTGCCAAACCCCGAAAGCGCGGCAACTCGCGGGAGCTTCACACAACACACCTGCTCCACTCGCTACTCCAGCCAGACCCCCCTGCCCGCGCTCCACGTGGCAGAGTTAACACTACCAAAGATCCTACACACTTTGATTCTTCACACGACCTATCGATGTAATCGTTCGATAGCAGTTTTCCCTAGGCAAGACCCAGCGTAAAAATACAAATAATATTTACGAAACAAACCAATTATACATCGACATAAATGCATAAATATATATATATATATATATATATATATATATACAAATAGTAAAACAATTACAATATATAAAGACACAGAAATGTCGTATATTCAGGTAACAAAAATAAGGAAAACAAATTTATAGTGCAATAGATGGAAATAGGAGGATATGCATTTCCGGCGTTACATGTCTGTCAGAATAACAATGCTGTAATTCACTCGACAGGCTCTCAGGATCAGATACCACATGTGCCCTGTGAACTAGCGTACGTACGTAATGCACTACCGCATTGTGCAGCGTGATGGCAGTTTGTGGCCTGCAAATATAGATCTGTACGCGTTGCCGTTCGGTAGACACTGTGTCCCAAGGTTCCATCTGCTTTCCTTCGTACAAAGACATCAACAAAAGGTAAAGTACCATCTTTTTCCACTTCCATTGTGAAGTTTATATTCGGATGGAGCGAATTCAGTTGCTGAAGAAACGTAGGTAGAGTATAAATTCCATGTGGCCACACCACATATGTAGCATCCCCATACCTCAGAAAACAAGAGGGTTTGAGAGTGGCTGACTGTAGTGCTTTGTCTTCAAGAGTCCTCCACAAAATAATTGGCAACCACAAACAGAGGGCTTCCCATCGCGACACCGTCCACTTGTTCAAAATATTGGTCATGAAATAAGAAGTATGTTGAAGTAAGCACGTGTTTAAATAATGCTACTATGCTAATGAGCTCCAAAGAATCCTGCAAGGGCACCTTCGTAAATAAAGACACTACATCGAAACTCACTAACAGATCGGACGAGTGCAGTCTAAAAGTTTTCAAGCGACCTATGAAATCTTCAGAGTTTCGAATGGGGTGGTCGCACTTGCCTACTGCGGGTCCCAATAGTGCTATCAGGTATTTGGCAACAAAACAAGTAGGTGCTCCTGTGTTACTTACAATGGAACGGAGAGGCACCGCAGTTTCCTGGGTCTTGGGTAGGCCGTAGAGTCCAGGGGGAACTGCAGCCCGTTGACGCAAACCCTTAGCGACTTTTGCTGGAATCGAGCTCTTCTTGATGAGTTCCACAGTTTTTCTCTGGACCCTACCCTACCCTACCCGTAATGTGCTGCGAATACATAGAAAGATAGATCCTTTATCATTTAGCTACAAAATAGCAGGTCAGCAACTGGAAGCAGTTAATTCCATAAATTATCTGGGAGTACGCATTAGGAGTGATTTAAAATGGAATGATCATATAATGTTGATAGTCGGTAAAGTAGATGCCAGACTGAGATTCATTGGAAGAATCCTAAGGAAATGCAATCCGAAAACAAAGGAAGTAAGTTACAGTACGCTTGTTCGCCCACTGCTTGAATATTGCTCAGCAGTGTGGGATCCGTACCAGATAGGGTTGATAGAAGATATAGAGAAGATCCAACGGAGAGTAGCGCGCTTCGTTACAGGATCATTTAGTAATCACGAAAGCGTTACGGAGATGATGGATAAACTTCAGTGGAAGACTCTGCAGGAGAGACGCTCAGTAGCTCGGTACTGACTTTTCGTAAACTTTCGAGAACATACCTTCACCGAAGAGTCAAGCAGTATATTGCTCCCTCCTACGTATATCTCGCGAAGAGACCATGAGGATAAAATCAGAGAGATTAGAGCCCACTCAGAGGCATACCGACAATACCGACAATCCTTCTTTCCACTAACAATACGAGACTGGAATAGAATGGAGAACCGATAGAGATACTCAAGGTACCCTCCGCCACACATCGTCAGGTGGATTGCGGAGTATCGATGTAGATGTAGTAGATGTAGATCACTTTAATTTACTATATGCAGGATCGTCGAGCAGTTTGTATATCTTGCTGTTACATTCTGTTCGTGAGAGAAGCACAGTAGCATTTCCTTTGTCAGCAGGTAAGATGACGATGTCTTGGTGTTCTCTCAATTCTCGTAGAACATTTCTTTCAGCTGAGGTGATATTAAAGTTGGAAATAATGTTGTTAAAACTGCATGTGTTACCTGTAGAGAGCTTGTAATAAGGGGCAATAGCAGAGGCGATCAAGAACAGAAGTGAGACGCACTGGGGGCCATAAATGCTGAGCGCTTCGACCTAGCCATGCAAATGATTCTGGCAAACGGTGATAACTGGTTCTCACTTGCAGAGGGACTTGTGCCGAAGCTCTCTCCTCCTCCTGCTTAGGCCGGTTCTAGGCGCTACAGTCTGGAACCACCCGACCGCTACGGTCGCAGGTTCGAATCCTGCCTCGGGCATGGTTGTGTGTGATATCCTTAGGTTAGTTAGGTTTAAGTAGTTCTAAGTTCTAGGGGACTCATGACCTCAGCAGTTAAGTCCCATAGTTCTCAGAGCCGTTTGAACCATTTGAACGTCCTGCTTAGGGTCGGACAGAAGGGCTCCGCTTTGGAAAACATTTTATCTGGGTCAGGTAGCAGACTTTTGCAGAATAGGTAGAGGAAGTCATTTAAGAGAGACTGCTGTAAACTAAGCTTTTGTGCTAACGATGGGAAGGTCATAAAACTCTGTGCATTCTTATGTTAGGCGCAGGGACGATAGGGACAGAATGGCTGGTGTACGTGTCTAGTGGAGGTAAGACTAGAAACTCCTCCCCCCTCCCCCCTTCTTACACCAGAAAGTCACCAGGTTCGCTTAGCGAGCAGTAAAAACATTTATTTCATAAGCACTATTGTCTGGGGAGCCTAAAAGCGTTCCTTCAGAAACTGGAGATAGTCGGCCTGGGAAGATTATATCCCTTTGTAAATGAGGGACTGTGGACCCCTCTAGGTAGATGTTTTTTGCCAAAACCAAGGCCATACTTACCAAGAGAGCTGCGCCTCCCTGGTCTTTTCAGATAAGAGAAATCTGGAATCGCTGATTGCCCCCCCCCCCCTCCTAATCCGCAAAGGAGACGGCCCCAGTGGGGGAATCCTAGGGCTGTGTGTGGATTGGCGACGAAGCCAACAGAACCGTCAAAAGTTCAGTTAGTTTGTGCAAAATGGGGGCGGTTTCCGTTTTGCTAATGCTGCTCTCGTACCGACCTTTGGTGGAAAGTGATGGTGATTCATACAGGACTTGGTCTTCTGGTCCTCTCCAGGTGGGAAATTGCAGGTCTTTCCCCAGTAGGTGAGGCTTGCGGTCTGTATATTGTGGTGTACTAAGAGCCAATGGCAGTTTCCAGCTGTACCGACCGTGGAACTACATCTCATCTCGGACATATCGTGTGTCACGAGGGCGAACTTATTCATCCTGAGTCTGACCTCTCTGGCAGTTCCAGCACGCACCGTCAAATTGGTTTGGCCAGCCCAGCGAACGGATGCACCACACATTGAAATTTGCCGGGATTTCAGGCCTCTCGCGTTGTGATAATCGGAACGCCAGACCGCGTAGTTTACAAATTTTCTCAAACGCGTCACAACATTACAACTGCCGTAGCGATCGCTCCTCGCCAGCAGCGCACCCTTTCCTGCTGTCGCCTGAATCAAGGTGGAAGGGCAAAAAACTGACGCATCGGCGTAGGGCTGTTAAATGATATTCACAACTCCCTGTTCTCAGGTGAACCATAATTTGTGGTATAGCTGATCGTAGTTGATTCCATTTGAATAGACTTGGGCCTCATGTAAACTAAATCAGACTGTGCTGTAAAAGGGATTAACTCCGGGGAGGATTTGTATAGCTTCGACGCCAATGTAATGCTTTGCCTGTCAAACACCATTCCTATCTGATTCGTGTTTGTCATTATTGTGTACGATATATGAGCTAGTTGTAGTTACTAAAGGTTTAATACAGCTTGTCATTATTTCGTAAACTTAAATATACCGCTGTTCTCCTCCATGTTCCCTCTACAATTTATTATTTTTATTTTATTGTTGTGGTGTATGAATTGTTTCATTCAGACATATATTTATGATTAATGTGAGCGACGGCTTGCAACTTCGTTATTAAATTAATAGAAGTATGTTCTGTAATATTACATGTAATTTACATAAAGGAGCGCTCCTTCAGGAGTGAGTTTTCATTGTCAGTGATTTGCATATTAACCATGAAACACGTAAATATGAGTAAATATTCAAAGCTCATCTGTACAACAACTACCACTCAGAATAAAAAGCGTAGAAAACACTGACACTTTTACGAAAGGATTATGTAACACTTATATCTATTTGAAGCAGGTTTATATTATGTAACTGTGTATCTGCAATTATGAAGTGTGTGTTCTGTGTTATTTAAACTCTTTGACCTGTGGCAAGAAAATTAGAGTTTTCTAATGTATATATGACAAAAACAAAAGGATATGTTAAAATGACACATTATTATAATATGAGCATGCGCATAAAAAGAAAATGTTTATTGAAAGCTGGTTCATGCTTAGGGCACTTGTATTTGTAATATAGAAAACATGTAGGGAAGTCCCTCCACAACAGAAGTGTCATGTCTCGATGTAAAAGGTAGTTTTGGCGGTCGAACTGAGCGGCTCCTTCGTGTGAACGGTACGCAGTATTTGGCTAGCCGTAGCACGGTACGCTTTGACGGTGCTAAGAGAGACAACTGGAAGCTGCTTTACAAAGGATTCACCGCGGATGTCGATCTGGTTATTATTTGGTATTCTCGGCAAAAAAGAATGACTCTAATATGGTGAAAATCCGACGCCAAGAAGAGATTTTATAGAGCACTCGAACATCAAGAGCCATGAGTACAGTTAGCCGGCATGTCGGTTTCCACCAATCTTCGCCACTGCTTCACTAACTTCATGCATTCAGCAATATATACGCACATAGACCAGTTAATTTGTGTGTTGTTTTAGTAATAACCACAATAACATAAATTCGTGTCCGGAACCATATTTTCTATCCTGATCACGAACCTATGCAGGGTCCTCACCTTAATGCTACTAAAACCGAGTATCTTGATTTAAATGAACAATTTCTTGCAACAATTTTTTATAAGTAATTTTTTGTCTAATGTAAAAGGAGTAGTAAAAGTTAAAGCTAAAATCACGAAAGTGAAGTTGAATAGGTTTTTGCTAAAGTATCCTTAGTTTATTACAAAATATGGTTTTGTACGATTATAGTGCAAGTGTAAATATTATTTTTGAGAATACCTGCCTCACAGGTGATAAAAAGGCAAATAAATTAGGCTCATTTTCAAAAATAGTGTGTTTTGATTTTTATCATGAATGGTTCCTTTTTCGAAGTTAATTAAGCTCAGTGATGTGTTTTATTGTCTTGCAAAGTAAATTATGAACTACTCGAAGTGAAGCGATTGATTAGCTTTATAAATCAGTCTTTTCTACTGTAACAATCAAAGAGCGTTGAGTAGTGAATTTATGGGTCCCCATCATATTCTCTATCTATTAGCATAAAACTGAACTATTACTGTTGCTAAGGAAAACTGATATATGTAGAGGAGTTTAAACAGTGTATTTATGATAGTAATCATCTTTACTTGTGTTTTATATGTCAGTCAAGATAAAAGCCTCTCATGTCCAAATTTAGTTTTGCACTTCATGCAGTAACATTTCAGTATTTGATTAAGTAATGCTCGTGAGTGTAGCTGTCATTAGTATGAGATTGGTGCAAAATTATTTCCTATAATTTACTGGTTATTGGCAACTGCTGCTAAACACAGTTCAGAGTGCACTTGGTCAGTTTGTATCCTGTTTGTTATTCCAAGGGAAAGCGCAATGAAAGTAACTTCAATAACATACAGTCAGTTTTCTTATACATGTATTTCCAAATTAATATGCCTAATTGGGCTGGCGAACGTTTATTTTTTTCATTCATTTATGATTTTACCACTTTCATTAACTCTCAATGTTAAAGTCCGATTGGTATTTCTGTTAATTTCTCGGAATTAAAAATTATAGTGCAGTACCTTTGCCCATTAGACACACGCGCGGTCAACCTTCGAAATCCTCTCACAGGGTAACATTAGCGTGTTTCACGTTAGAATGATACACGTTAGTGTTATAATTAGAAGGTAACTTAGTCTCAGCAATCTGTAAAGCATAAAAGAAAATTTACGAGCTAGTTCTTGCAGCAAACGTCTTTGCTAGACAAGAGTGTCTTCATGTACAGAACATCTTTAACCACCAATACGATATTTTCCGTTAATTTATTACAATGAATTGTGTTAACACCGAAGCGTTTTCGAGAGATCCTCAGTTAATTTGAAATGTGAATGTAAAATGACCCGTTTCACATCATTAGGATTTGTTATGCAAAGTGATTGATGTTTTTTCTGAACGTCATCTTCACGTCACGCGTTGTGAAAACTCGAGAGGCAGCTCTTTCCGTCCTCGATATCGCGCGTGACGTCACAACGACGTCACGTTTTCAAGAAGTCTTCTGAGATGAGTGTTACCCTAAATACTGTACCAATGAAAATCTAACAACTCTGCTGTCATTGCTCGAAGCTAATTGGTGTGCTCTGTACGACGTGCATATTTTAGAGACATTTCGGATAAAATACTGCATGATCGAACTGCAAAAGATTCCCAAACATACAAAAGAAATAGCAAAAAGTGTAAAGACTACCAATGCCACTTTACTTATAAGAAGGCAAAACAAAATGAAGAAAGCAGACTATTTCTTATTGCTGCAGAAGGTAAAGAATGAGTAATGCATGTTGTTGTTGCTGTGGTCTTCAGTCCTGAGACTGGTTTGATGCAGCTCTCCATGCTACTCTATCCTGTGCAAGCTTCTTCATCTCCCAGTACCTACTGCAACCTACATCCTTCTGAATCTGCTTAGTGTATTCATCTCTTGGTCTCCCCCTACGATTTTTACCCTCCACGCTGCCCTCCAATACTAAATTGGTGATCCCTTGATGCCTCAGAACATGTCCTACCAACCGATCCCTTCTTCTGGTCAAGTTGTGCCACAAACTTCTCTTCTCCCCAATCCTATTCAGTACCTCCTCATTAGTTATGTGATCTACCCATCTAATCTTCAGCATTCTTCTGTAGCACCACATTTCGAAAGCTTCTATTCTCTTCTTGTCCAAACTATTTACCGTCCATGTTTCACTTCCATACATGGCTACACTCCATACAAATACTTTCAGAAATGACTTCCTGACACTTAAATCTATACTCGATGTTAACAAATTTCTCTTCTTCAGAAACGCTTTCCTTGCCATTGCCAGTCTACATTTTATATCCTCTCTACTTCGACCATCATCAGTTATTTTGCTCCCCAAATGTCCCCAATCCTTTACTACTTTAAGTGTCTCATTTCCTAATCTTATTCCCTCAGCATCACCCGACTTAATTCGACTACATTCCATTATCCTCGTTTTGCTTTTGTTGATGTTCATCTTATATCCTCCCTTCAAGACACCATCCATTCCGTTCAACTGCTCTTCCAAGTCCTTTGCTGTCTCTGACAGAATTACAATATCATCAGCGAACCTCAAAGTTTTTATTTCTTCTCCATGGATTTTAATACCTACACCGAATTTTTCTTTTGTTTCCTTTACTGCTTGCTCAATATACAGATTGAATAACATCGGGGAGAGGCTACAACCCTGTCTTACTCCCTTCCCAACCACTGCTACCCTTTCATGTCCCTCGACTCTTATAACTGCCATCTGGTTTCTGTACAAATTGTAAATCGCCTTTCGCTCCCTGTATCTTACCCCTGCCACCTTTAGAATTTGAAAGAGAGTATTCCAGTCAACATTGTCGAAAGCTTTCTCTAAGTCTACAAATGCTAGGAACGTAGGTTTGCCTTTCCTTAATCTTTCTTCTAAGATAAGTCGTAAGGTCAGTATTGCCTCACGTGTTCCCGTATTTCTACGGAATCCAAACTGATCTTCCCCGAGGTCGGCTTCTACTAGTTTTTCCATTCGTCTGTAAAGAATTCGTGTTAGTATTTTGCAGCTGTCGCTTATTAAACTGATTGTTCGGTAATTTTCACATCTGTCAACACCTGCTTTCTTTGGGATTGGAATTATTATATTCTTCTTGAAGTCTGAGGCTATTTCACCTGTTTCATACATCTTGCTCACCAGATGGTAGAGTTTTGTCAGGACTGGCTCTCCCGAGGCCGTCAGTAGTTCCAATGGAATGTTGTCTACTCCGGGGGCCTTGTTTCGACTCAGGTCTTTCAGTGCTCTGTCAAACTCTTCACGCAGTATCGTATCTCCCATTTCATCTTCATCTACATCCTCTTCCATTTCCATAATATTGTCCTCACGTACATCGCCCTTGTATAGACCCTCTATATACTCCTTCCACCTTTCTGCTTTCCCTTCTTTGCTTAGAACTTGGTTTCCATCTGAGCTCTTGATGTTCATACAAGTGGTTCTCTTATCTCCAAAGGTCTGTTTAATTTTCCTGTAGGCAGTATCTATCTTACCCCTAGTGAGATAAGACTCTACATCCTTACATTTGTCCTCTAGCCATCCCTGCTTAGCCATTTTACACTTCCTGTCGATCTCATTTTTGAGACGTTTGTATTCCTTTTTGCCTGCTTCATTTACTGCATTTTTATATTTTCTCCTTTCATCAATTAAATTCAATATTTCTTCTGTTACCCAAGGATTTCTACTAGCCCTCGTCTTTTTACCTACTTGATCCTCTGCTGCCTTCACTACTTCATCCCTCAAACCTACCCATTCCTCTTCTACTGTATTTCTTTCCCCCATTCTTGTCAATTTTTCCCTTATGCTCTCCCTGAAACTCTGTACAACCTCTGGTTCTTTCAGTTTATCCAGGTCCCATCTCCTTAAATTCCCACCTTTTTGCAGTTTCTTCAGTTTTAATCTACAGGTCATAACCAATAGATTGTGGTCAGAGTCCACATCTGCCCCTGGAAATGTCTTACAATTTAAAACCTGGTTCCTAAATCTCTGTCTTACCATTATATAATCTATCTGATACCTTTTAGTATCTCCAGGGTTCTTCCATGTATACAGCCTTCTATCATGATTCGTAATGCATGCAGGTGCTAAAATAATTCAATGAAGGCAGAGAATATTTTGATTAAAATTTCACTGTGGAAAGCATTAAGTCGTATATTCAGCTTTAGTTCAGCGGAACATTTATTAATATGATTTGGTTACTGACGGACGTGAAATGGATATCAATGCATAACAATACATGTGACTTTAGCAACATGAAATGATGTATTATTTAACAAATCATTAAAAGAAAGGTAGCAAGAGGAGAGTTGCATAATAATACTTCGACCGAAGTAGCTTAGCTGTGAGATTCGGCCATTAATTGTCCGATGTTGTGGCTGCACAGAGACATATCCCTGTAATGTAATACCCTTTAAATAATAAAGCTGCTGTAGCTTTCGTCTTGAAAGTAATACGGTAGTATGAAGATGCGGTAAAAGACGTGTACCGTCTTCTTGTTGCTGGAAGAGTCGGTGGTCGCCGACACTAAACGAATGCAGTCCGCAACGAACGATATAGTGTTTACTAACTGCACTGCATGTACACGCACAGGTGGCAACACTTCGAGATATTTGGTTTTGTATTTGGTTCACAGTTCGTAGTATTGTGCTGAATATTGAAGTCAGTTCACTCGGTAACGCGTTTCTTTTACAACGACTGTGTTCATACTGCTACATGATACGTTAGTTGACAATAAGAAGAGCTTTATCACTGGTACACTGTTCGTAGTACCCAATAGTGCTCAATACTGTAATTAGTGCGGTAGGTAAACCTGTCTTCCCGCAGTCGCTACTTTTCTATTGAGCCGCGTTACCTCAGTTCACGATAAAAAGCACATTGACACACTGCAATTTTAGCTCGGCAGTTCACACTGTTTCACAGATCGTCCTGATAACAAACGTGTCTGTTTACTATTCCCGTGTCACTATCTTTATACCGTTGCTTGTAAGAGTAAGCGAAGACGCGTAACATTTAAATGGACTTTCTGTAGTATTTCTTTTCAGTTCATAATATAACACTAAACTGTTACAAACTCGCTAGGCATGCTCGTGTCTGTTCAACAACCAACCAAACGTAACTGCTGTTCACTCATTTTTGTATAAAAACTTGTTACCCATCGACAAACATCTAAATTTTTCGCTGCCGGAAATTAAATCCTATTAAACATCTCAAATTTAATCATATACAAACAGTTTTAAGATAAACAGACAGTGTTTAATAAAAAAACATGGAATACAACAAAATAAAACCTACCCAGTTTCTGACAGTTATAGAAAGTACACAAATTGTGATGCACACTCATTATATTAGTATATGAATTAGTATATACAGATATTTGTATCTATAGTGCTGTCTTCACAGTTAGACCTTCACGTGATTACATTAAGAACATCAAATACTCGCTAAGTTGACTTTTCTGTATTTTAGTCGTAGTCGCAGAATATAATTAGAATCGTTACAGATTTCGGAAAGAAATCAGCCCTGGGCAACGTTAGCAACATGACAAAGCCAAATCCTTCAACCACGGGGAGACCTCACAGGGGAAACAAAATGACTTCCTAAAGGATAGCGGCAATTTCAAACATCATTAAAGGATTATTCAGTAGTAAAGAACTTTTAATAGCTGACACGTGTAAAACAAAGTTGATGTTCGTTCTGTGCAAGGAACAGATCGTGGAATAAAAAATTATAAACCAAAAATTGAAAGAATGAGACTAGTCTTAGGAAGCCCCCATGAACAATATGGAAGTGCAGAGTTTGTAAGACCAGGGATCAAATGCCAACCATCAACAACAACCCCGAAGGTCCTCCACTTGGCCGGAACTGCTCCTCCATCCTTACGACCCAGTGGCGGGAGAAGTAGAGCGGAGGAAGAACACTGAAAACCCAAAACACGTGACGTAAAATTATACACCTTCAGGACGTCGCCTTACCTCCAGGGAACGTTTTCTTGCAGCGCACATTACCGTTAGACGTCTAGCCAGATGTTAGACGTTTTCTCCTGCGGTAAGAAACTGCTCCTACGCAAGAGGGATTCTCTCCAAGGGAAGAAATTAGCTGTTGCTACCGGCTACCATAAACAATTTGGCAAACCCTTAGTAGATTAGGAACAGGAGTCCCAAGGTGAAGAACAAATCTGGTCTCGTGGGGTGTCAGGAAGAGGAGCACTCCAGAAACGTAACCACCAGCTGGCATGTCAAAATAAGGACCAATCCTGTACTCAGGAAGATGTTTCAAATGCATTCGTAAAGTGCATAAAGGTCACCGAATTCTGAAGAGGAATAGTGTGAAGCCTTTTTTTCAGGGCACGGGAAGCAAGTAAGTACTGGTTCCGTCCGTACAGTGGCCATGTTCCAAAGCTATTCATCATTGGCGGCATTTGTCGAGAGCTGGATTAACAATGCTTCTAGTGAACGATTTGTTCGGCAAATTCCACCTATGACGTATAGATAGTTGACAAATTGCTAAAGAACAAAGTCGTATTTTGTGATTATGTACAATGTAAAAAGAAGCTCGCTCTCCAAGTTTTTATATATTTTTAGGTTTCAGATACATATTTTAACGGTTTTTGTGATAATATTTACTATATAAGTGACTTATTAGTGGTTTCTTCGTTGACCTCTGCCTTTCTTGTGTTGTGACCTGATATTTGTGAGTGTTTCGTATCGAGCAACGTAACGTCTTACCTGTGTTTACATTCCGCGCTGACCAGTTGCAGCTGTAGCGGCGCATCGAAAGCTAAGTACTAATTAATTGTTTGTGTATAGTGGTTTATTTAGGAACTTTCGTAGTCTTCAACCGGTGTGTTTTGTGTTTTCTGATGAAATAATTTCAGAAGAACATTTTGGGAGCTGTTTTCAGTTTCGTTACTGTGTCATTAGACGTTTGATTCTATTTCTGTATTAGTCTTTTGTTATATTCATATTTGTTGTTTATTAATACTGTTAATAATAGTAGTTACTTCCCTTGTAGAGTAAGTTTGTAATTATTGTAGTCAGGTTTTTAACATCTTCTTATTGTAGTAGCGGAACGTAGAAAAAGTAAAATTTTACCATGAGTGAGAAGTGCGGGCTTTGCCGTAGGTTCGTGTGTAGTGGATTTCGGTGTGAGACTTGTTCGAAGTAATTTCACTGGGGGGGAATGCAGTGGGGAAGCCAGTGGGCATTCTGGTGAGATCCTCTCCTGGAACTGCAGGTTATGTAGCAAGAGTAAGTAGATAGAGGAGCAGGAGCGTAAGGTCTGTGCCCTTCAGGTGCAGTTGAAAAACGCACAGGAGGAGCTAGATAGGATGAGGAGGGAGAAGGGGGTTGGGGAATGGGAGCTGGCTGTTGGCAAGAGATCTGCTAGGAGAAGAAGATTTTCAGATAGTTTTACTATTGGTGTTTACAATAGATATGATCAACTGTCAGAGTCTAGTGGAGAGGAATCTCTAGTAGCTGTAAATGTAGGAAGTATGCAGCAGACCTCAGTAGTTACGGTAGCTAGAACAGTTGCAAAGTCGAAGAGGAAGAAGAAGGTTCTGCTGTTAGGTAGTTCTCATGGTAGAGGTGTAGGCCAGCAGTTGCAGGAAGTGCTGGGGAGTGCGTACCAGGTCACCAGCATTGTGAAGCCTAATGCAGGATTGGCTCAGGTGACTGTTAACATAGGGTGTTATGTAGGGATTTTACTAAATAGGATCACGTAGTGATTGTGGGTGGGGCTGGTAATAGTATTGATAGGGATGGGGAGTATGACATAGATGGTGACCTGGGAAAGATAGCCACTCAGACTGGCAACACGAATGTGCATTTCGTGGAGCTGTTTCAGCGTCACGATCGGCCTCATCTTAATACAGCCGTCAGGCGTAATAACATGAGCCTTGGGGGTGCGCTGATGACAGAAAGCATGGGTCACATTTCAGTGGTGTCGGTGGAGTCTATCAGCAGGACGGGTTTCACTAGACACGGCCTGCACCTCAACAGGTATGGGAAGGGGAGGTTGGCAAAGCTTATAGGTGACAGCATAGGTGGGGGTGGTGGGATCACTCATGGGAAAATTCCTGCAGTAGTGGGTGTTAGAGCTGCACCTTTTTTAGATTGAAGTCAGCTGATAGGTATTCCTGCTTAAGGGAAGTCTCTCTAACAAAGGAACCACGTTTGACAATGCTTAGGTTTCCGCGTAATGAGGGAATTAGTATATTTCATCAAAATGTACAAGATATTAGAGATAAAGTTAGTGAACTGCTTATAGATGTTGACTCTGAAATTATTGGTATAACTGAACACTTCTTAAATGAGATAATTCAGAGGCTTCCTTTACCAGGGTACAGGTTGGCTGGCAGCTTTTCGAGGAGCTCTTTGCGGTGTGGGGGAGTAGCCATGTATACGAAAAACGGCATCGCATTTGAGTCAATTGATGTTTCAAAGTACTGCACTGAAAAGGTGTTTGAATGTTGTGCAGGTGTGGTTAAATTTAATGGAGCTAAACTTCTAACTGTTGTTATTTATAGATCCCCAGACTCCGATTTCACAACATGTTTACTAAAGCTAGAGGAGGTTCTTGGTTCACTTTATAGGAAATACAAAAAGTTAGTTATATGTGGTGACGTCAATATTAATTGTATAAGTGACTGTGCAAGGAAGAGGATGCTGGTAGACCTCCTTAATTCATATAATCTTATGCAAACCGTATTCTTTCCAACGAGAGTGCAAGGGAACAGTAGAACAACCATAGACAACATTTTTGTTCATTCCTCATTACTAGAAGGGCATTCTGTTAGCAAAAAGGTGAATGGCCTTTCAGATCATGATCCACAAATTTTAAATCTAAAAGATTTTTGTGCTGCAACACGTGTTAAATATAGTCATCAGCTGTGTAGGAAAGCTGATCCAGTTGCTGTAGAGACCTTTGTAAACCTTATCAAGGAACAAGAGTGGCAAGATGTTTATAGCGCTGATACAGTAGACGATAAATATAATGCTTTTCTCAAGACTTTTCTTGTGCTCTTTGAAAGTTGCTTTCCGTTAGAAAGTTCAAAACAGGGTACCAGCACAAACAGGCAGCCTGGGTGGCTGACTAGAGGGATAAGAATATCTTGTAGAACAAAGTGGCAATTATATCAAAACGTTAGAAACAGTCAAAATCTAAATGCGGCAGCCCATTACAAACAGTATTGTAAGGTGCTTAAAAATGTTATTAGGAAGGCAAAAAGTATGTGGTATGCAGATAGCATAGCTAAGTCTCAGGATAAAATTAAAACCATATGGTCAGTCGTAAAGGAAGTGGCTGGTCTGCAGAGACAGGTCGAGGATATAGAATCAGTGCGTAGTGGGAATGTCCGTGTTACTGATAAGTCGCATATATGTACAGTATTTAATAATCACTTTCTGAATATAGCAGGTGAACTAAATAGAAACCTAGTCCCAACAGGGAATCATATAGCGCTTTTAGAGAAAAGTGTTCCGAGACTGTTATATGAAATGCTCCTCTATGATACTGACAAGAGGGAGATTGAGTTAATAATTAAATCACTAAAGACCAAGAACTCTCATGGATATGACGGGGTATCTAGCAGAATACTGAAGTATGTTAGCCCAGTACTTAGCCATATATGTAACTTTTCCTTTAGGACTGGTCGGTCTCCTGACCGATTAAAGTACTCGGTAGTGAAGCCACTTTATAAAAAGGGAGACATTGATAATGTTGACAATTTTAGACCTATTTCTATGCCATCGGTGTTTGCTAAAGTTATCAAATGGTTCGAATGGCTCTGAGCACTATGGGACTTAACATCTATGGTCATCAGTCCCCTAGAACTACTTTACCCTAACTAACCTAAGGACATCACACAACACCCAGCCATCACGAGGCAGAGAAAATCCCTGACCCCGCCGGGAATCGAACCCGGGAACCCGGGCGTGGGAAGCGAGAACGCTACCGCACGACCACGAGATGCGGGCACTAAAGTTATCGAGAAGGTTGTATATACAAGGTTACTGGAGCATTTAAATTCAAATAATTTGCTGTCAAATGTTCAGTTTGGTTATAGGAATGGTTTAACAACTGAAAATGCTATACTCTCTTTTATCTGTGAGGTTTTGGATGGATTAAATAAAAGGTTGCGAACGTTAGGTGTTTTCTGTGATTTAACGAAGGCTTTTGACTGTTGACCACAAAATATTACTGCAGAAGTTGGACCATTATGGAGCAAGGGGAGTAGCTTACAATTGGTTCGCCTCTTACTTTAAGAACAGAAAGCAGAAGGTAATTCTCCGCAATATTGAGAGTGGTAGTGATGTTCAGTCCCAATGGAGCACTGTTAAGTGGGGCGTTCCCCAAGAGTCGGTGCTAGGGCCACTGCTGTTTCTTATTTATATAAATGATATGCCTTCTAGTATTACAGGTGCTTCAAAAATATTTCTGTTTGCTGATGACACCAGTTTGATAGTGAAGGATCTTGTGTTTAATATTGAAACAGTATCAAATAATGTAGTCATGAAACAAGTTTGTGGCTTGTGGAAAATAATTTGATGCTAAATTACAGAAAGACTCAGTTTTTACAGTTTATAACTCACAATTCAACAAGAACTGATATTTTGATCAAACAGAATGGGCATATTATAAGCGAGACGGAACAGTTCAAGTTCCTAGGCGTTCGGATAGATAGTAAGCTGTTGTGGAAAGCCCATGTCCAGGATCTTGCTCAGAAACTAAATGCTGCTTTATTTACAATTAGAACAGTATCTGAAATAAGTGACACTTCAACACGAAAAGTAGTCTACTTCGCATATTTTCATACGCTTATGTCGTATGGTATTATTTTTTGGGGTAATTCTTCTGATTCAAAAAGTGTATTTTTGGCTCAAAAACAGGCTGCTCGAGCTATATGTGGTGTAAATTCGAGAACCTCTTGTCGACCCCTATTCAATAGTCTGGGAATTCTGACATTGCCCTCACAGTATATATTTTCTTTAATGTCGTTTGTTGTTAGCAATATTAGCCTATTCCCAAGAGTTAGCAGCCTTCACTCAGTTAATACTAGGCAGAAATCCAATCTGCATGTGGAATGCACTTCCTCGACTCTTGTGCAGAAAGGAGTGCAGTATTCTGCTGCATCCATTTTCAATAATCTACCACAAGAACTCAAAAAGTTTAGCAGTAGCCCAAACTCTTTTAAGTCTTAACTGAAGAGTTTCCTTATGGCTCACTCCTTCTATTCTGTCGAGGAGCTTCTGGAAGAGCTAAAAAATTAAGCAAATTCCAGTGTTACATTGTTGATTTTCTTTATTTAAACTTACGACTTGTCACCTGAATATGTTTTTTTTTTATATTTCATTTTATCTGTTTCTAATATCGTGTTATAATTTCATGTATTGACTCGTTCCGTGACCATGGAGACTTCTCCTTAATTTGGTCCCACGGAACAATAAATAAAAATAAAAAGTTCATAAAACATCAATGACTCTATTCGAGACAGGATATCGTCTTTATTCCTAACTAGCTGTACCCGGCCACACTTTTCTGCGGCTGAGTCTGCTTAAATGGAAACGAAAGAAAAGTGAACGCAAACGCTTCTAATACGTATGGCAACTGAGTATACGTCTTAACCTCCTGCTCTCCTCTCTCTCTGTCTGTCTCCCCCTCCCCCTTTCTCTGTTCCTTTCTTCCACCTTTCCGTCTCTCTCCATCTTCTCCTGCCCCTCTCTCTTTCCTCCTCAGTCCATACCCCTCCCCCTTTCTCTATCCATCTTCTTCTCTCCACTATCTCTCCATCTCCTCTTGTCCACTCACTCTGTTCGTCTCCTCATTCCCGTCTTCTATGTACATATCCTCCTACTCCTCTGTCCACCTGGTATTCCCCCTCTCTGACCTCGAGCCTTTTATATTATTATTGCAAATTCAGATTCTATAGCAATATTTTAATCATGAAACAATAACCTATAAGTGCAATTTTCCTGTTTGCTAACAACGTATTGCTGTTGCGTATTTTGCAGCGTTTACCTACTATCAAATTAATATAAATTTATGTATCATATATACTTTAAAACATGTAAATAAAAACATGTGGGTAACGTTGTGTCAAAATTTCAAAACAATCGGTTAAGAACTTACGGAGATTAACAATTTTGAACAAACCAACACTTATATTTTTATAATTTTCATTCTTTAATTGCATACACTGAAGAGCCAAAGAAACTGTTACATTTGCGTGATGTCGTGTAGGGTACCCGCAAGCAAGCATAAATGCGGCAACACGAGATGACATGGACTCAACTAATGTCTGAAGTAGAGTTGGGGGAAATTGACATCCTGAATCCAGCAGGGCTATCCATAAATCCGTAAGAGTGCGAGGGGGTGGATATCTCTTCTGAACAGCACATTGCAAGGCATCCCAGATATGCTCGATAATGTCTATGCCTGGGGAGTTTGGTGTTTAAACTCAGAAGAGTGTTCCTGGACTCACTCTGTAGCAATTCTGGACGTGTGAGGTGTCGCATTGTCTTTCTGGAATTTCCCAAGTCCGTCGGATACCACAATGGACATGAATGGATGCAGCTGATCAGACAGAATGCTTACGTACGTGTCACGTATCGTAGTCGTATCAAGACGTATCAGGGGTCCCCTATCACTCCAACTGCACACTCCCTACACCATTACAGAGTCTTCACCAGCTTGAACAGTGCCTGCTGTCATGCAGGGTCCATGGATTCATGAGGTTTTCTCCATAGCCGCACACGTCCATCCGCTCGGTACACTTTGAAACGAGACTCGTCCGACCAGGCAACATGTTTCGAGTCATCAGCAGACCAACGTCGAGACTGACGGCCCCAGACGAGCCGTAAAGCTTTGTGTCGTGCAGTCGTCAAGGGTACACGACTGGGCCTTCAACTCCGAAAGCCTATATCGATGAGGTTTCGTGGAATGGTTCGCACGCTGACACCTGTTTATGGTCCAGCATTGAAATCCGCCTCACTTTGGGAAGGATTGCAGTTCTCTCACGTTGACCGATTCTTTTCAATCGTAGTTGGCCCCGTTCCTGCATGATCTTTTTCCGGCCGCAGTCATGTCGGAGATTCGATGTTTTACCGGATTCCTGATATTCGTGGTACACTCGTGAAATGATCGTGCGGGAGAATCCCAACTTCACTGCTACCTTGGAGATGCTGTGTCCCATCGCTCGTGCGACGACTATAAAAACCACGCTAAAATTCTCTAAAAACTTGATAACTTGCCATCCGACAACTCTGACAACTGCGCCAGACACTTGTCGTCTTATATAAGCGCTGCCGACCGCAGTGTCGTGTTCTGCCTGTTTACATACCTCTGTATTTGAATACACATGCCTATACCAGTTTGTTTGGCGCTTCAGTGTATATATTACATACGTATTTTTGTGGTAGTCACGTTCCAGTAAGGATTTAAAAACACGTGTGTATTCGAATGCAATGTTTGGTCAAAATATCAAACCAGTCCATGAAGGGCTTTCGGAAATTTGTAATTTTGAAGGAAACAACTTGTATGTGTGTACTTATAGAGAAACTGCAAATACTCCTAGCCGCAGATCTGTAGAAGTTTTTGACCGAATGCTTTGAGATTTTGACACAAGGTTGCATTGGAATACGCATGTGTCTTTATAGACTGTTTTAATACACTTACGTAATGTAAAATATTTTATAAATTTAATATTAGGGAAACGTTGTTACAAAATATCTCAAAAAGTGTAGAAATGGGTACCTAAAAACACCGCTGTATAAGAATACAACTTTGTGACATAACTTGAAAGCAGTTGGCCAGGAACTGAACAAACGAGAACTTACACGTAGATATAAGCAAGTTTGGACTTTCTGTCAACATTCGCTGGCAAACCACGACAAACAGAGCACCGTTTGAGGAGGCAGAAAGACGATTGTTAATACACTCCTGGAAATGGAAAAAAGAATACATTGACACCGGTGTGTCAGACCCACCATACTTGCTCCGGACACTGCGAGAGGGCTGTACAAGCAATGATCACACGCACGGCACAGCGGACACACCAGGAACCGCGGTGTTGGCCGTCGAATGGCGCTAGCTGCGCAGCATTTGTGCACCGCCGCCGTCAGTGTCAGCCATTTTGCCGTGGCATACGGAGCTCCATCGCAGTCTTTAACACTGGTAGCATGCCGCGACAGCGTGGACGTGAACCGTATGTGCAGTTGACGGACTTTGAGCGTGGGCGTATAGTGGGCATGCGGGAGGCCGGGTGGACGTACCGCCGAATTGCTCCACACGTGGGGCGTGAGGTCTCCACAGTACATCGATGTTGTCGCCAGTGGTCGGCGGAAGGTGCACGTGCCCGTCGACCTGGGACCGGACCGCAGCGACGCACGGATGCACGCCAAGACCGTAGGATCCTACGCAGTGCCGTAGGGGACCGCACCGCCACTTCCCAGCAAATTAGGGACACTGTTGCTCCTGGGGTATCGGCGAGGACCATTCGCAACCGTCTCCATGAAGCTGGGCTACGGTCCCGCACACCGTTAGGCCGTCTTCCGCTCACGCCCCAACATCGTGCAGCCCGCCTCCAGTGGTGTCGCGACAGGCGTGAATGGAGGGACGAATGGAGACGTGTCGTCTTCAGCGATGAGAGTCGCTTCTGCCTTGGTGCCAATGATGGTCGTATGCGTGTTCGGCGCCGTGCAGGTGAGCGCCACAATCAGGACTGCATAGGACCGAGGCACACAGGGTCAACACCCGGCATCATGGTGTGGGGAGCGATCTCCTACACTGGCCGTACACCACTGGTGATCGTCGAGGGGACACTGAATAGTGCACGGTACATCCAAACCGTCATCGAACCCATCGTTCTACCATTCCTAGACCGGCAAGGGAACTTGCTGTTCCAACAGGACAATGCACGTCCGCATGTATCCCGTGCCACCCAACGTGCTCCAGAAGGTGTAAGTCAACTACCCTGGCCAGCAAGATCTCCGGATCTGTCCCCCATTGAGCATGTTTGGGACTGGATGAAGCGTCGTCTCACGCGGTCTGCACGTCCAGCACGAACGGTGGTCCAACTGAGGCGCCAGGTGGAAATGGCATGGCAAGCCGTTCCACAGGACTACATCCAGCATCTCTACGATCGTCTTCATGGGAGAATAGCAGCCTGCATTGCTACGAAAGGTGGATATACACTGTACTAGTGCCGACATTGTGCATGCTCTGTTGCCTGTGTCTATGTGCCTGTGGTTCTGTCAGTGTGATCATGTGATGTATCTGACCCCAGGAATGTGTCAATAAAGTTTCCCCTTCCTGGGACAATGAATTCACGGTGTTCTTATTTCAATTTCCAGGAGTGTACGTTACTAATCACACAAGCTGAAAAATCAACATTTGCGAACTGTTTGTGTAGTTCTAGGATGAACATCACTGTTTGATTCCTGTAACCACGTACGTACGACCAGGAAATATACTGGACAGACAGAGTAAGAACCATTAAGATTTCTCAACACTGTTGTGTAATTAAATCCGGACATGGGCTGCAGTTAGGCGCGAGCAGCTGGATTTTGTGGTCGTTATCCGGCGCTGTAGAGTGATGTTTATGCCGTCTATTGGACGCATTAGGTATCAGTCAGCAAACGAAAAATCTCATCTAATGTACGAAAATAAGACGATGGCGGTGCATAGAAGCACTACATACCATGTGGAAGCCTGGGCTCAAAATCATAATTCCTGTTATACTCAGTCAACATCTGATCTCCTTAACAACGCTGGTTACAAATACAGCAGAATAAGACACGAAATAAACTTGCAAATGTTTTAAGGAAGAAAGATTGGGTTTAACGTTCTGTCATTAGAGAAGCGTAAATGTTTTAAATTGAGGGTCGAGATAGAGCGTCGCTGTGGTAACTTTTCTCTTGCAGCTTATACAAACTGCGGAGGGAAGTTTACATTGCAATGAAAGAGTAAAAAAAAATGAGGTAGTGTGAGTGTACGCAGGCAAATATCTTGGTAGCTTTCGTGCCAGGAAATGTTTTCAGAAGCAGCGCGCTGTATTTTATTTGTCCGTTATTCTACAACAGGTGGTTGGAAGTTATGAGCAAACCACGACTTACCGCTGCCTCATTCCAAATGGTTCGTAAATCGTAAACTTGAGACTTCTTTATTTAAGTGAGTGTGGCTGTACTTAAAATGCTGAATGACTGAGACCCACAATATCCTAGCGCAACTGAACCTGACTTCAAATAATTAATTCAAAAGATTGGCCCTAACTAAAAAGAAATCCTAACAATAACCTCTACATTCCATTAAGCACTTGCCTCACAAAAATCTTCATTACGCGAACTACTGCAATACAGCGAGCGTCAGTACTGCCAGATAAATTAAAGATTCTAACCACTAAAGCCACTAACTACTAATAGGCATGTGGTTAGCAAAGGAAAGATTTTGTTTCAACCAAATAATGTATTTTTTTTTTTTACCTTAATAATGTGACATCCAGTTCAGACACGAATATAAATCGTCATTGACATCTAATACAAAGGTATATAATCATGAATAATATTCAGTCTCCAAGTCGAACATGTACAGATCGTTAGCCTACGCTATCACTTCACTTCAGACCTCTGTCCTTCATCAATGCCAACTTAACACATCTCGCATTCATCACTGCTGGCTGTTCACCTCCAACTGCCCAACAGTACTACCATCACTGCTGGCGACTAACTTCCAGCTGCCCAACACACCTCGCGATTAACTTCCAACAACGAGTCGGACCATCCACAGAGTTTCTAAACAAAGAAAACGCAGTCAGAGATCTAATGCAAAGCGCTACACAGTGTTGCCAACACAGAAGCAGCCCACTTACAAACTACGGTTAAAGGCATCATTTCAAGCGGAACAGCGGTACGATATTAATCATTCTAGCAACAGTGCGCGTAAAATAAGAACTATTCACATCGCTTTAGAATATTGCCATTGGCTGGCTAAATCTAAATTTTAACCTTTGATTTTACATTTACGTGTATGACTAAACAATCGACCAACTGCTTAGTTAGACCGTGTCTGATTTCCTTTTAGGGTCTTGCCCAATTTGAGGTTGTTCCTATTACCGTCACATCGCCGACTTCCTAAAATCTAATCCTCTCTGCTTCCTAGCGACATATAGGTCTGCACATCGTGCTAAACCCCGTAGAACGAATATCATTGCTCTTTTGTATGATATAGTGTCATATTTTCCTTGTACTGCTTAACTTTGCGTCTTTACGTAGTAGTTTTTAAACACAGGACCTACTCTTGACGAGCCAAAATGTTATGACCATCTGTTTAAGAGCGTGTTGATGCAACTGTTGAAAGCGGCACAGAAGTGATTCTATGTGTCATGGGCTCGACAAGTCCTTGGTACGTTTCCAGAGCGTTTTGGCACCAAAAATCTCTACGTACAGGTCGTGTAGTTACCGTAAATAATGGACCGCTGATTTATAGTGGTGGGATCTCGAGCGCGCGATAGCGTGCAGTGAAAAAACGTCTGTGTCAGAAACGTTTCATGTAGTCTTTGTCAGATTTAAAGTTACTTCCACTCAGTACTGGTATCAGTGGGGCACGCTTATCTCCTAATAAAATTAACAGAGCGATCGAGACAAACTGTGTTTTCCGTTTCTCTAATGTTCTGATATATGCATATATTTAGCATACTTAATGGACTCGGGTAAAGCAAAGAGTCAGTTCCGTTTACCTAGAGGTTCATTTTTCAGCAAGTGTGCAAAAACAGATGATTCTGAGCGGCTGGTGAGTGTACATCGTAGGAGCGACACTGGATACATCGTCTTCGAACGTGTACCGTGTAAGTCTTCAGGTCTATTTAAAGTACTCTAGTTTATTTCACAGCGATAGCCTCAGAATGATATCTGATAGTTCATTCAGAGTAGTAAGTGGTGTACTTTGCACGTTTTGTTAAGTTCTTCTGAGACCTACTTTGTCTTACGGGAACTTGTGATGTGGAAATACACTCCGCCAATATATGCTGAGGTTCTTAGAGAATGATTTGTCTTAAGTGAGTATGTGCGTGTGAATGTACTCTCGAGTGAATGTAATTCCATGTCCGTTTCAGTTTTATGACTCAAGTAACAGCTTGTCTTTTATGGCACCACAACCGGTGATACATTCTGTGTGCCCTTAGCACTATCCAGATGTAGTTTTTATGGTTGAGTGGTGTGATAGTAAATATTCCGGCACTATCCAGATGTATTTTTTATGGCTGAGTGGTGTGACAGTGAATATTCAGTGTAGCTAGATATGTTGGAGTGATCTGATTGTGTTAAGCTCTGATTTCCGTATATTTGCTTTCTTCAGAGACGGATCAGCCAGAACATTATGACCACCGACCTACTGTCGATATGAAATCTTCCAGTCTACGTCAGCGTCATGTGGCGAGGAATGAAACTAGACACACACACACACACACACACACACACACACACACACACACACACACACACACACACGGTGTATGTACAGGGTGTTTCAAAAATGACCGGTATATTTGAAACGGCAATAAAAACTAAACGAGCAGTGATAGAAATACACCGTTTGTTGCAATATGCTTGGGACAACAGTACATTTTCAGGCGGACAAAGTTTCAAAATTACAGTAGTTACAATTTTCAACAACAGATGGCGCTGCAAGTGATGTGAAAGATATAGAAGACAACGCAGTCTGTGGGTGCGCCATTCTGTACGTCGTCTTTCTGCTGTAAGCGTGTGCTGTTCACAACGTGCAAGTGTGCTGTAGACAACATGGTTTACTCCTTAGAACAGAGGATTTTTCTGGTGTTGGAATTCCACCGCCTAGAACACAGTGTTGCTGCAACAAGACGAAGTTTTCAACGGAGGTTTAATGTAACCAAAGGACCGAAAAGCGATACAATAAACGATCTGTTTGAAAAATTTCAACGGACTGGGAACGTGACGGATGAACATGCTGGAAAGGTAGGGCGACCGCGTACGGCAACCACAGAGGACAACGCGCAGCTAGTGCAGCAGGTGATCCGACAGCGGCCTCGGGTTTCCGTTCGCCGTGTTGCAGCTGTGGTCCAAATGACGCCAACGTCCACGTATCGTCTCATGCGCCAGAGTTTACACCTCTATCCATACAAAATTCAAACGCGGCAACCCCTCAGCGCCACTACCGTTGCTGCACGAGAGACATTCGCTAACGATATAGTGCACAGGATTGATGACGGCGATATGCATGTGGGCAGCATTTGGTTTACTGACGAAGCTTATTTTTACCTGGACGGCTTCGTCAATAAACAGAACTGGCGCATATGGGGAACCGAAAAGCCCCATGTTGCATCCTCAAAAACTACTGGTCTGGGCCGCCATTTCTTCCAAATGAATCATTGGCCCATTTTTCAGATCCGAAACGATTACTGCATCTCGCTATCTGGACATTTTTCGTGAATTTGTGGCGGTACAAACTGCCTTAGACGACACTGCGAACACCTCGTGGTTTATGCAAGATGGTGCCCGGCCACATCGCACGGCCGACGTCTTTAATTTGCTGAATGAATATTTCGATGATCGTGTGATTGCTTTGGGCTATCCGAAACATACAGGAGGCGGCGTGGATTGGCCTCCCTATTCGCCAGACATGAAACCCTGTGACTTCTTTCTGCGGGGACACTTGAAAGACCAGGTGTACCGCCAGAATCCAGAAACAATTGAACAGCTGAAGCAGTACATCTCATCTGCATGTGAAGCCATTCCGCCAGACACGTTGTCAAAGGTTTCGGGTAATTTCATTCAGAGACTACGCGATATTATTGCTACGCATGGTGGATATGTGGAAAATATCGTACTATAGAGTTTCCCAGACC
Source organism: Schistocerca cancellata (assembly GCF_023864275.1). NCBI lineage: Eukaryota > Metazoa > Arthropoda > Insecta > Orthoptera > Acrididae > Schistocerca > Schistocerca cancellata. Next base: position 15,037,131 of record NC_064628.1, on the reverse strand, counting down.
GCAGCGCCATCTGTTGTTGAAAATTGTAACTACTGTAATTTCGAAAGTTTGTGTGCCTGAAAATGTACTGTTGTCCCAAGCATATTGTAACAAACGGTGTATTTCTATCGCTGCTCGTTTAGTTTTTATTGCCGTTTCAAATATACCGGTCGTTTTTGAAATACCCTGTAGTATTAGTGAGCGAGCCATTCTAGTGTAGAACGGGGAAGCCACGCGATCTGTCTGAGTTTGACTGAGGGCAGATTGTGATGGCTCGGTCGGAGCATTTCGGAAACTGCACAACTTTTCGGGGTTCGAGGAGTTCTGTGGTGAGTGTCTTCAACACGTGGCGAACCCGGGGTGACACTACTTCCAGACGTCGTGGGGTTAGGAGGCCACACATTATAGATGTCGGACGTCGTAGGCTGGGCAGACTGCTGAAACAGGACAGGCGGCGAACTGTGGCGGAACTAACATCAGACTTTAACGCTGGGCAGTGTGTGTCTGTACACGCAGTGCACAGAACTCCCCATGCATGAGCCAATGTTAACTCCACAACATCAGCAACTACGACTGAATTGGGTACGTAACGCTCGGCACTGGACGTTGGCGCACTGGTAGAGCATTGCATGGTCTGATCAATCCCGATACCTTCTTCATCGCGCCGATGGGAGAACACTCCTTGACTCATGTACCGTGGGAGGACGACAAGCTGGAAGCGGCTCCATTATTTTCTGGGGAACATTTACGTGGGCATCCCTGGATGCAGTGGCGGTCGTTCGAGGCATCATGACGGCCAAGGAGCATCGTACACTGGTTGTAGACGACGTACACCCCTTCTTGACGTGCATGTTCGCCGACGGCATTGGCATTTTTCAACACGATAACGCACCATATCTTAAGGGCAAGAGTGCGGTGGAGTTGTTCGAGGAACACAGTGGTGAGTTCCAGTTGATGTGCTGAACCCGATCGAACACATTTGGGATGGCCGACTGCTTTGCAGTTATGACACAAACTTGTATTGTAATACAGCGGTGATTTTAGGTACCTATTTCTACACTTTTGGGTGTGCACAGATGTTGTGTCAACTCCCTCCTGCGACTTACCAAGGCCTCATTGTTTTCATGACACGACGCGTCGTGTTGGACGTACCGGCTATTAGGTAGGTGGTCGTAATGTTGTGGCTGGTCACGTGCACAGATGGGTCCGTTGAGCCCTCAGGCTTCACATTTATCGTTTGTTAACTTTCTTTGCAATTAATTTAGATTTTCCTAGTAGTGGCACCTATGTGTCAATTTAATTTATGTCATAAATACTCTGAAAATTTGCGAGCGTTCCATTTTATTATATCTTGTACCCAAATGTTTTTTTTGTGCGTGGACTTGCTTTATTTGTTAATGTTCGGTGCTATTCCATCTTTTACCGCAACCTTAAAGTGATGGAATGCACATATTTCGTGCTCTCTAGTTTGTGGCGAAGGTCTGTATTCCTTTAGTCTGAACCATGTGTTCCCGGCGGGGTCAGGGATTTTCTCTGCCTCGTGATGACTGGGTGTTGTGTGCTGTCCTTAGGTTAGTTAGGTTTAAGTAGTTCTAAGTTCTAGGGGACTGATGACCATAGATGTTAAGTCCCATAGTGCTCAGACCCATTTGAACCATTTTCAACCTTGTGTGTACGTGAATTTATCCTATCCTTCGCTCATTTTGCGTGAACTATGTTCATGAAGTGCCACAGTATCCAATGTACTGAACATTAGAATGATATCAGTACATTAATGCAGGCAACGAAAACTTTACGTTAATTTCTTATGCAGTGCTTGAAATTGTTTGTTTCTGCGTAGCCGGCCGTTGTGACCGAGCGGTTCTAGGCGCTTCAGTCAGGAACCGCGCTGCCGCTACGGTCGCAGGTTCGAATCCTGCCTCGGGCATGGATGTGTCTGATATTCTTAGGTTAGTTAGGTTTAAGTAGTTCTAAGTCTAGGGGACTGATGACCTCAGATGTTAAGTCCGATAGTGCTCAGACCCATTTGAACCATTTTTGTTACTACGTAAATAGATCTTAAAAGTTGATGACTGTTTCTCAAGCAACCACTTCCTTCTTAGAATAAGCATAGTATAGCGAACGTAACGTTCTCCTGAGAACAGTAGTTTCCCTGTGAGAATTTAGTATATTGTGTCGAGGCCTAATCTCCTGTTACCTTTCACTCTGAACGAATATGTTTCATTAATAAATTGATTTAAAGTCATCAGCTGATGAAAGCAATTCAGGATAGAATGTTCAAGTATATAAAATCATTGATTAGTTCTTTCTTATAATTAAATTTTCCCAACTTAGTTGGATAGCGACCCTGAATAATTAAGTGCGAAACAAGCTGAGCAGACTTTAGCGTTCCCTCAGGTCCACCCTAGTATATTGCTGGTCATACGACAGATACCGTTTACCAGATAAGACGAATTTGGTAGCCAAATTCACTACACTACTCCTAAAACTACTGTGGCTCATTATGGCCTGATGACGCAGACTGTTATCCTGCTAGAAGATTCTATCACCATAGTCGAAACCATCAAGCACGAAAGGATTGGTCAATAAGCAATAAAGTGACATTGAACATAAAGAAAACTAATGCCATGAATTTCACTTTGAAGAGGAAAAATGACAATCTTAAATTAAATGTAGATGGCACCTCTATAGACTCTGTAACAAATGCAAAATTTTTAGGAATGAATATTGATTCTAAGTTGAAGTGGTGTGAACACACAAAGTACTCACAGAGAGAATGTCTCCAGCATGTTATGCCCTTAGAATCCTGTCATCCGTGTGTAACATGCAGAGTCTTTCAGTTACATATTATTCATACGTACACTCAATTCTTAGCTATGGCGTTCTTTTTTGGTGAACAAATGCACAAAATATGAACACAATTTTCAAACTCCAGAAAAGAGCCATAAGAATAATAACCAAAAATACTAGTCCAGCTCACTGTAAAGATCTGTTCAGAACACTGGGGATTTTAACTGCTCCATGCGAATACACTTACCAGTCAGCTGTACACATCAAAAATAACATTGGTACCTATTGGACAAACAGCTCAGTCCATGACCATGCAACAAGAGAGAGACTCAACTTACATTTACCAAGAAGAAGTAAAGATAAAACTAAAAACAGCATTTTCTACCAAGGAATAAAGCTGTACAAAAAATTACCAAAAGAGATTAAAAAATTGCAAAAATACACTTATTTAAAAATGCAGCTAAAAAGTACCTGTTATGCAATACATTTTATATATTGAAGGATTACTTAGATAAAACAGAGCAGGGGTTTGATAAAAAATGTTATACAAATTATAATAATAATGATTATAAAAGATCCAACATTCTACATAACATCTTCACTTTATGTTTTTTCCCTTCTTCTTTCCTTTGTGGAAATACTTACCCCCGAGCTATGCATACCACAATATTAACACCTCTTCCTCTTTCTGAGCTCATCATCTCACTCATTATGGAGGGATCCTGACTCAGCTTTTCAGGATAGCAAATGGGAAGTTGCAGTACAGAAAATGACCCAGAGACCACCAGTGAGTGAGTGAGTGTGTGTGCGTGTGTGTGTGTGTGTGTGTAGTGAGTGAAGTGTTATGAAGCAATGTGCGTATAGTGTGTGCAGTGACTGATAGTGAGATATGAGTGAACAATGTGACGTTACATTATTTAATAAATTATTTGTAAGAAAAGTATTGTATACCAGGAGTAAATCTAATGACTGTCTCTAACTAGAATTCTGTAAATCCATGTGTATACGAATTAGCTTATCTTAAATTGACCTAAACTTGTAAATACTTTGACATGTCCTATATGCTTGTAAGAAGAGATCTACGGATGAATAAAGCTACTACTACTACTACTACTACTACTACTACTACTGGTTCGCAATAATGTTAGTGCAGTCCACAGTTAGCATGGTACCTTCGATTACTATCACATTTTCCACGGAAGCCCAGTTGCATGTCCCAGACAGTACAGTACTGTCCTCACCTGCCCGGCCCGTGTCCATGGTGCGGTGCATGTTTCGAGAAGCCAGTCGACTGGATCAGGTGACGGCGCAGTCGAGTACGACTATAGACTCTGACATATCAAGAAAAACGACTATCCGACACGTTTCTGTTGATGCACAGTCCAATCACGGTCACCCCGTCCCCACTGTAACGAGGTCCCCACCGTAGAAGAAACTGGCGGTGCCGTTGAGTCAACGAGGGAACATGCAGGGCACACTTGCCGCCGAGCGCCACGCTCGACACTGTCCGCTGATCGAAGTGCTCCTAAGCAGCTGTGTTCCGATCAGTGTTGGACTCTATCGTCGTATCCGCCACAGATCTGCCTGTACTGCTTTACACAGTGGGTAAGCCTTCGACCTCCACATTCTGTGATGAGGCGTCGTCTGACATCTCTTACCGTCTGCTTCTGCTTTCACTGTCCAACAGCGACTTTGCATAGACGCACATGACAGCAGCTGGCCAATAGCCGAACATCTTCGCCGTTTCCGAGACACTCGTTGTCAGACGCTGGCCCATAACAATCTGCCCGTTATCAAAGTCGCCTATCCTCACGAGCTGCGACATGGTCACGAATAGGACAGTGATCCAGAAAGTGTAGAATAAATTTCTTCTCAATTATTATTGGTTTTCCGTTTTGAACTTACTGCAATTTAACTAGGGAGAAGTTTACACGAGACGCGTTTCACTCTTATTTATAAAGCATCTTCCGTGGTTATTCTTCATATTGGATGCATACGTTCTAGTTGCTCCAGATTGTTTTAACGTTTTTTTTAACTACTCCATTTTTCAGTCTTTGAGCTCTTTGGTCTCAACAAATTTATTTTTAGTAGATTTTTTCTAATTCCCTTGGTCGCACGAACAAGTAAACAAAATCAGGTATGGTAAAAAGAAGCAGGCATGAATATCGTAATGAGGATAAAACGAGGTGCTTCCATTCTCTAAACGGCAAGCTTATCGCCTGTAGATATGTTTGCAACTCCTTCCTTTAGCAATTTTTAGGTGGATGATGATGTGCATCATTGTACTTCAGAGAGGATAAAAGAATAATCAGAGTAGTAAATACGAATGGCATATACGATACAAGGAGCGGAAATCCTCTAAATATTAGTGATAATGCACATTATTATCCTCCTAAAATGGCTAAATAGTCACATTTTCAGTTGTAGACGATGAACATAATTAATACAGGATGTGAAAAATGTCGTAGTTTAGAAAATACTGTGAGCCCTCTGCAAAATAAATTAACCGAGGTGCTTATGTAATGACGGTTACGGTATGTCATATCGTTTGTTTCAAACAAATGAGTTCTAGTCATGTTACAGCAGTGTTCATTGCTTGAAAATTGGCAAATATTTTAACTGTCGAATGCACAATCTGTTTTCCTTGACATCTACAGTAGATACTAAATCTGAAATGCTTTATAATTAGACTGCTGCGATTAACACCTTCGATATTGTGGCATACGAAATTACTATCATTCGTAACCAGTTGTAACTTCCACTGGGTTTGAAGTTTATATTGCCTAGAATAAGATTTACGACTTCGTCATTGTATAATGATATTTTCGTTAATTTTTTAACTTTTCTTTAACCTTTAACTCGTCGATGATGGGTATGTCATGTAAACTGATTTATTTGAACTTACATGTTGTAAGAAGTGTGTCAGAACTCTCCATTACATTGATTAAATATTACATTGAGTATCGGAAACAATATTGCCAACTTAAGGCTATTCTTTTCTTTGTGTAAGATACTGCGATTCTCTATGGAAATAAATAAGCACTCAGATATCGATATTAACAATCTGAGGGTGAAACATGGGAGCGCGATTCTAAGAATTGTTGTGAGTCGAGGTCTGTCTGCGAGAGTAAAATTTCAGTAGTGTTGGTCGTAGTGATGGGCTAAACTGCGATTTTCCGATATCAGTGATTTCTGTGAATGCTACTTTTCAGTATATGTTATTCTTAACTGTGATTTGTCGCAGTTAAGAGTCGCAGTTAAGGAAGGTCGTGTATCCCTCCGCCACTGCTATTTCTGCGATTTCTGCTACTTCCGCGATTTCTGCTACTTCTGCGATTTCTGTGACTTCTGCTACTTCTGCGATTTCTGTGACTTCTGCTACTTCTGCGATTTCTGTGATTCCGGCGATTTCTGCGACTTACCACCGTATGAGAAAGTTACATCTGTCAACACAGAAAATTGCATCTCAACAAACCTGTCTTTGGCAAGTATGTTTTACGTTTTTTCTTCCGTTGGCTTTAACTTTGTATTAAAGAAACAACTGTGAAAATATTAATAGTGTAATTAATATGTAAGTAGCCGTACAGTACCGTAATAGTTCGTATTTAGAAAATGAATTCTGACATATTGTTATGTTCACAGGTACCTGAACTACATTTCAGTCACTCAGTAAAGTGATAACTCGAAATATCATTGTCAACAGATCTGAAGAAATTGCCACTGCGTCTTTAGACCGTTTTCGTCAGACGAGACGTTAGTTTCTAAGCGTTTCGATGGACTTAATTACTTCAGTGAGATCGTTCTTGCAAATGTGATATTCATTATAGCAAATATTAGCAATCTACTCTGTCAGTTATATTGCTAGTAATTAATGACAGCAAAAATTGTTTAATAATCCTTGTGTTTTTGCAGACACAGTTCTGACTCTGATTACTGGTTGCTGTACGTATCTATCCACATCAAGGCTGTTTTTGAGAGAGACTCGTGAAGATTCAAGACAGCTGTTAGAGGATTTGCAGTTTAAAAGTGAAATAATTGTGAAATAAGTGTGTGAATGATTAAACTGTGTTTTATTGAAGTTGTTGTGCGATTTTAAAGGAATAATAAATGTCAAATACAGTGAGTGAATAATAAAAATCTCATTTTCCACATGTTTAAGCCGTCCTATACCCATAATTTTCCGCCACTTACTTATTGGTAAACACTTGTTGGAGAGTGACATGCCGCCCCCCCCCCTTTCTCCACAATCTTGGTGTGACACTGACCTGTAACTTATCCCGAAGTCTACAATATGCATTTTGAGGCTGTTGATATGAAAGTGGGAAGTACAGATCTTCCAGTTAAATCAGGAATAGCTTAAGTGCATTACTTGAAAGTAACACAGGAAAAGCTTACTTATGTAGGTGGTAGTAGTGTCGGCAAAAAGTTCTTGTGTGTGAAGTTGCCATGTAGAACACCAGGTGTAAGACTTTTCTCCCGAGTCTTGAACTGTGTCGGAACAAAAGTGAGGCATTCATATGACTGTTTTCATTTCTCTACACTTATACTGATGTCTGCTGTGTTAACATTGCAAAGTCCTGTAGGCATGTGGAATATTAACCAAAACTGTCATATTGGAAGCAGAATCAAACACATTTGTTACGTTACTTGATATTTTCAGGAGAAAAAGGCAATGTCGCTTCTTATTAATACAATACATTCAGAGTCACAGCAGTATTTGACCAACCATAACTGATGCTGAATGTGCATGTCGTCATATAATATGAAGGGCTTATTTCAATAGTGGTACAAGTCCATTACCTCCACTTTTCTGTCTATAATGCTTCTGAAATTAGTGATCCAAACAAACATAAATAAAGGTTCATCTCTAGACAGAAACCATATGCTTGAATATTTCTGGTATCTCAAATGCAGATTTGTCAGCGCTCATTTAACTTTACGACTCTGTATCTCAAAATGAACAAAAATGGACTTGTACCACTGTTGAAATAAGCCCTTCATATGCACACACAGCACATCGATCTCGTGAGGCACAAGGCTCTCATAACGAAGTACGTACGTTGGTCAACAGATGACACTAGGAAAAGTATGTTAACTGCGCTTTTTAGTTGCTACTTGCGACTCTTAGTTGCGATTTGTCACGGAAATCGCAGTTTGACTCGGTAGCGAATAGCTTAGTATGAACTTTGCTCAACAGATGGCAGTGCTAACTGCGCTTTTTAGTTGCTACTTGCGACTCTTAGTTGCGACTTGTCACGGAAATCGCAGTTGGACTGAATAGTGTATCGCAGAGATGGGCGTAGTACGAACTTTGACCCACAGATGGCACTGTTAACCGCGCTTTCTAGTTGCTACTTGCGACTCTTAGTTGCGACTTGTCACGGAAATCGCAGTTAGACTCGATACCGTATCGCAGAGATGGACGTAGTACGAACTTTGACCCACAGATGGCACTGTTAACTGCGCTTTTTAGTTGCTACTTGCGACTCTTAGTTGCGACTTGTCACGGAAATCGCAGTTGGACTCCATAGCGTACCGCAGAGATGGACGTAGTACGAACTTTGGCCAACAGATGCCACTGTTAACCGCGCTTTTTAGTTGCTACTTGCGACTCTTAGTTGCGACTTGTCACTGAAATCGCAGAAAGCAGTGCTAAATTCGACCAATAGATGGCTCACGTCTTTGAATATGAAATACTACTTGCGACTGCTAACAGTGACTGAAATCGCAGTTAGATTCTGTAAAGTTGCTACTGTGATATCTGTGACTTCTCAGTCACTGTGATTTCTAACATACGCGATTTCCTGCCCACCACTAGTTGGTCGAGAGCTAGAAGACGTGTCACGCTGCTCTCACGTCGGAGATGGCAGATCTTACCACACACAAGGCCTGGTTTCATTTACGTGGCCAGGAGAGATTTAGATGGCTTAACTAAGCTTGGAGTTAAAAGTAAAATTCGCAAGCATAGTGTAAAGAGAAATTGCAGGATTAGGCTCGTGATTGTTAGTACGAGTTTGCAATAATCTCATGTCTTGCTTGTCAGTTAAAGAAGCCTCCTTGTCCTCCAAATAATAGTAATTGTTCTCCACATCTAATTCGCATATATGCTGTGAGTATTAAATCTTAATGTAACTTTGAAATTGAAATAATTTGTTAGTCTGGCACTCAGCCATTATTGAGCTTTATAAGGTCATTGTCAGGCATCTCGTCATTATTAATACTTGTTAAACTATTATTGGTCATGATGAGTTCTAAAGTTTTTAAATATACTTAATTTATGAAATCCCTTCCTAAAAGTTATTTAGTAGCTAACAGGGCCCAAGGAAACTCATTTTTATAAAATTCATTCTCAGTAACAGTAAGCTTTAGCAGCTGCTCCTGCATGCTGCTACGAATTGCTGTAAGCTACTTGGAAAAAGACAGTCTTCTAAAGAGCTGAGCGCAAAACGTAGGGCCAAAACAGAGACACTGACACACCACAACATTTCATGTACTCTAACCCAGTAAATTCCGTTGCACAAGCGAGATTCTGTATCACTTGCAAATTCTTATTCAAATCCGCAGTCACATAGCTTAGGTATTCATTGTTACAGGTTCATTTATTCCTGTAGTTTTTCATATTCAAATACGAAGTCAGATAGCTTATCCTAACGCTGGTTTTAAGTTTGTAATGTAACGATCTGTTGAAGGCTTAAATGGCAGTGAAACTGGCATCCATACAATATGCACACATTGTGATGCAGGTTAGATTCCGATTACTGATAGCTCAGGTTGCTTATCGAGTACATTTTCACAGACGAACATAGGCTTTATTTGTTGTATTTACAATACAATGAGATCTGAAAGCATTGGTTCAATCTTTTTCATTCCGAATGCTGGCATAAAAATTCTAGTCAGTTGCACATAATACGACCAGGTGAGGTATTTATCTTTAGCAACCAGTGGAAACACACGAGGCAAATATGTTTGTCGTAGGGTAGGGAATGCTCAGGACAGAGGAGATGGCTTATTCCTGTTATGTAAAAATGCAGTGTTGGCAATGATATACTGCCTTGCTTACAACAAGACAATTCTTTCTTATTCTATATCGCGCGTGTGTTGCACGTCCTGCATCTCAAGTAACATCATGGTGTTACGCATGCTGCTCACGTAGGTATCATTGCCAACGGTGACAATGAATTTCGCAACAGTCCAGCCACAGCAGAACAGAGGACAGTACCAGATGCAGACACTGTACATAGCAACAAGCAATAGATGCGTAGTAAATCGATTTTATTGCCTGAAGAAAATGATGCTCCACGACATGTTGATTAGGAACTGACAACATTCTTTTTCCTCGATTATAAACCACAGTACGTTCGAAAATTGGCTATGCACTGGAATACTGACTACGGGTGTAGATTATGTCGGGCGTTCGAAACAAATTCGGCAGGGTACAAGTTGGCGAAAGTGTTTTTTCATAGATACGCTATTGTTTCTTACGAGGGCGGGTTGAAAAATAATTCCTCCCAATTTTTTTATGGAAAACTCTTAAGGATTTTTAAATAAAACAAACGTTATTAACATTGTAAATATTTATATTTCATGCCTACGTACTAACAGTATTTCTCAACCTAGTCACCCGGGTGACGAATACGTTTCTCCCAACGAGTGGCCAATTCGTTGATACCCTCACTGTAGACTGTTTGTCTATGTTGATGGATCCACAATCTCATCTCTGCTTGCACTGCTTCGTAACTATCAGAGTCCTCGAAGGTGTTCTTTAACTTTTTGGAAATAGATATCAATCGGACGGGGTCAATACGGGACAATATGGGGGACTATCGACGACAGTAAATTTCGGGAAGAATTATCCAACATATCACTTCCTCCCACATACGTCTCGCGAAATGACCACGACGAGAATAAATCACCTTAAGATGGGTAAAGAATTTTTCAGCAGGTGCCTGATGCACTAAATCCATGTATTTATCACCTTGTTGAAACACATGTTCAACTAGAAAAATACCTTCCTAGGCCGAAATCACAATAATCTATAAACAAACTGAACATTTAAACGCTAAACATTGAGTTCAATAGCTTTCATTAACTGAAGCAAACAGTATGTGTACGAAACAGTGAAATGAATTACGAGGGCGTGCTGAAAAGTATTACCTCCGAATTTTTTATGTGGAAACTACTAAATGCATTTCCAAGTAGTAAAATGCAAGCTTTAACATTATTTTCTGTGGATAAATCACCGCCAGTAAGGCAAATAGTGTGTCAGATACATTATTTGTCGAGATCGGGGAATAACTCTTGATTTAAGCCGGATGAAGCTTTTCACTCACACAGCTGGGTAGCTCTGCGGGCTCCAATCATCAACGAATTGTTTCAGCTGAAAAAGGCATATCTGAGAAAATTTTTCGTCTCACTTTATCGCCGAACTGATGCCATTATGAAGGACAGAGGCGGTATTACACGGAATTAGCGTGACATCTCCTCAAGTTGACTAATCTTTTGTTCGGCGTGCGTCATTTGTCAGTAATAAACAGAAGTCTCTACTGAAGTCTGTGTAAACTGCTAACCGCATCCCATCCAGGTATATCAATAAAACAGCCCAGATGTACACCATTCCAGATATTGTAGATCCGTAGACAAGTATTGGAAAATCTACATCTACATCTACATCTACATTTATACTCCGCAAGCCACCCAACGGTGTGTGGCGGAGGGCACTTTACGTGCCACTGTCATTACCTCCCTTTCCTGTTCCAGTCGCGTATGGTTCGCGGGAAGAACGACTGTCTGAAAGCCTCCGTGCGCGCTCTAATCTCTCTAATTTTACATTCGTGATCTCCTCGGAGGTATAAGTAGGGGGAAGCAATATATTCGATACCTCATCCAGAAACGCACCCTCTCGAAACCTGGCGAGCAAGCTACACCGCGATGCAGAGCGCCTCTCTTGCAGAGTCAGCCACTTCAGTTTGTTAAACATCTTCGTAACGCTATCACGGTTACCAAATAACCCTGTGACGAAACGCGCCGCTCTTCTTTGGATCTTCTCTATCTCCTCCGTCAACCCGATCTGGTAAGGATCCCACACTGATGCGCAATACTCAAGTAAAAAAAAAGCGCTGTTAAAATTAATGCATCAAATTGTGACTCGTTGCAAAGCACTGTCTGTTGTTTTCCCTAGTACCATCTCACATCACGGTCCATGCAGCTCCCTCCGTCGGAGGTTCGAGTCCTCCCTCGGGCATGAGTGTGTGTATTGCCCTTAGTGTAAGTTAGTTTAAGTTAGATTAAGTAGTGCGTGAGCTTAGGGACCGATGACGTCAGCAATTTGGTCCCATAAGACTTACCGCAAATTTCCAAATTTTACCATCGCACAGAAAGCAGGCGAGATGCTTTCAAAGGCATTTGACAAATTTTGAAAAGGAGAGGATAATGAACCTAGATAATGTAAAGAGTACAAAAATTTTGCAAAGAAAGTCGGAAATATGCTAAATTTGAAACCCTGTCAGCTCAAAGCTGCTGCCTGGAGGCGATTAGAATCAATCAAATGACGTTGCAAAATATGGCGGCTTAGTTTCGAATTGGCTTCAAACATGGCGACGCTGTGGCCAGTCTAGGTTCCTTGTATAGGTCGTTGACTCAAACTGAAATTTCCGCGGCAAACAATCCTATTGGTTCCGGCGGCCCGAAGTCCCTGAGCTCCGCGGGATACACACCACGTTAGGCGGCTCGGAGATAGTTACGGCTGTCGGCCAGATACAGCAGCGTACGAAGCGATAGAAAAACAGCCGACTGTCGAGCGGTGCGCTAGTGCTCTTACGAAACAGGTCGGCGCGGGAAGCGCCTACCTCTTTCAAGTGGAAATGCCAACATTATTAGATTTAATGGATGTAACGATACTGAGTTGGATATATAAAACGGTTTTTAAAGGAGAGACGGACTCCAGCCGGAATTGGGCATCGAACTAATTAGATGGGGAAAGTTGAAAATTTGTGTCGGACGAGTGCTCGAACGTGGGTCTCCCGCATAATGCGAGTGGTTGGCTTATCCTCCTCAGCCATCCGTACATGTTACCTGTTCGGCACAAATTCTCAACTTGTCACACGTTAGTAGCCTCCACTGTGCAGTCACCTACTCGCTCAAAGCGAGTCCTGTGTTCCCGCGCCTGGAGCCGCGCGACCGCTACGGTCGCAGGTTCGTATCCTGCCTCGGGCACGGATGGGTGTGATGTCCTCAGGTTAGTTAGGTTTAAGGAGTTCTAAGTTCTAGGGGACTGATGACCTCAGATGTTAAGTCCCATAGTGCTCAGAGCCATTTGAATTTTTTTGTGTTCCCGCAAGAGGCACGGACTCTGCAGGGCAATAGCTGTCATGTCAACATATTACACACACACACACACACACACACACACACACATATATATATATATATATATATATATATATATATATATATATATATACAGGGTTGTTACAAATGATTGAAGCGATTTCACAGCTCTACAATAACTTCATTATTTGAGATATTTTCACAATGCTTTGCACACACATACAAAAACTCAAAAAGTTTTTTTAGGCATTCACAAACGTTCGATATGTGCCCCTTTAGTGATTCGGCAGACATCAAGCCGATAATCAAGTTCCTCCCACACTCGGCGCAGCATGTCCCCATCAATGAGTTCGAAAGCATCGTTGATGCGAGCTCGCAGTTCTGGCACGTTTCTTGGTAGAGAAGGTTTAAACACTGAATCTTTCACATAACCCCACAGGAAGAAATCGCATCGGGTTAAGTCGGGAGAGCGAGGAGGCCGTGACATGAATTGCTGATCGTGATCTCCACCACGACCGATCCATCGGTTTTCCAATCTCCTGTTTAAGAAATGCCGAACATCATGATGGAAGTGCGGTGGAGCACCATCCTATTGAAGGATGAAGTCGGCGCTGTCGGTCTCCAGTTGTGGCATGAGCCAATTTTCCGCGGGCTACGCGTGAAACTTGCCCGCACGCGTTCAACCGTTTCTTCGCTCACTGCATGCCGACCCGTTGATTTCCCCTTACAGAGGCATCCAGAAGCTTTAAACTGCGCATACCATCGCCGAATGGAGTTAGCAGTTGGTGGATCTTTGTTGAACTTCGTCCTGAAGTGTCGTTGCACTGTTATGACTAACTGATGTGAGTGCATTTCAAGCACGACATACGCTTTCTCGGCTCCTGTCGCTATTTTGTCTCACTGCGCTCTCGAGCGCTCTGACAGCAGAAACCTGAAGTGCGGCTTCAGCCGAACAAAACTTTATGAGTTGTCCTACGTATCTGTAGTGTGTCGTGACCATATGTCAATGAGTGGAGCTACAGTGAATTTATGAAATCGCTTCAATAATTTGTAATAGCCCTGTATGTATATATATATATATATATATATATATATATATATATATATATATATATATATATATATATATGGCAGCCTTGATATATCCAGGGGATAGGCAAAATAATGTGAACACCTGTACTTACTTGGGAATTGTTTATTAATAAGGGGTTGGACCCCGATTTGCATGTAGTATAGCTGCGATACTTCTTGGAGTACTGGCGTATAACAGTCTCCATGGAATGTTCTGCCACTCCTCGATCAGAACCTCTTCTAACTCCTGAAGTGACGAGGAAGCCGGAAATCTGCTCCGGAGTCTGCGCTCCAATAGCGGCCACAAGGATTCCATATTGTTCAAGTCTGGGGACTGTGGTGACCATGGAAGACGCTGCAGTTCAGTTGCACGCTCCTCGTATCACGACGGAACAGTCCTATCTGTGTGAATGGGTGCATTATCATCCTGAAACATGACATGACTGTTGGGGAACAACATGTGAATCGTGGGGTGCACCTGATCACCTAAAATGTTCACATTATCGTTGGCTGTCACATGGCCTTTGAGAGTAATGATGGGACTAGCAGACTACCATCATACGGCTGCCCACACCATCACACTTCCACCTCCATGCTTGACCGTTGGAATCAAGCAATCAGGATTGTAGACTTCTTTTGGTGTCCTCTAGACGTAAACCCGGCCCGGTGTTGGAAACAACGAAAACGTTGACTCGTCGGACCGTGGGACGGGTTTCAACTGATCAGCCGTCCATAAAATGCTCCAGCCACCATGTTTTACGCTTGTTTGCGTTGATTGTCGTCACCAATGAATATTCGCTTTGTGGAGTTCTCGGCGGACGGAGTCGACAGATATGAGGTCTCGAAATGGCTATTCAGCTCTGCAGTCATTTTAATTGCTGTAGTTTTGTGCTGTTTTCACACCATGTTAATATACGACGATCTCTGTCATATAGTTTTGATTTGCACCCTCTATTATGTTTACGCAGTGATGTCTTTCCATGTTTTGTGAAGGCTCTCATGGCTGTTGAAAAAGTTTCTCTTGAAACATTCAATGAGATGGATGTCTTGGTAACTGAAGCTCCAGCTAATCAGGCCCCCACAATCTGCCCACTATGGAACTCTGTTAAGTCTTTCATTGCACGTCGATCTCGGCCTCTGAATGGAAATACGAAGTGTGGACTACTCATAAACAACCCGCACTGATGCGTATTCCGTACTGAATACGCACAGTCCAGAGCAACATGTGCCTTACCTGCGTTGTTGACCGTCAGACATAACCGTCCCATTACTACCACTGTTAATATTATTTTGCCTATCCGGTGCAGAGCCCATACACTGGACGGAGTGAACCACTGGCATGCTTTGTAGTCGTTTTCCAGTCATGTAAACATACCGCTGCCGCAGCGGCACACCGCGAACTGTCCAGTATCAGCTTCATACAGTTTGCGTTCAGCACTGCTGAGTCAGGACAGTAGCTGTGCTTTCAGCAGGTCATACACAGCAAGATGTAGCCGATCGCTTACATGTCACTCAAAGTGTTGTATTTAAGGTGTGGAGAAAGCTCGCACATTACAGACATTATGCTTGGAATGCCATACAGGCCGGCCGGAGTGGCCGAGCGGTTCTAGGCGCTACAGTCTGGAACCGCACGACCGCTACGGTCGCAGGTTCGAATCCTGCCTCGGGCATGGATGTGTGTGATGTCCTTAGGTTAGTCAAGTTTAAGTAGTTCTACGTTCTTCCCCCCATGAACCATGGACCTTGCCGTTGGTGGGGAGGCTTGCGTGCCTCAGCGATACAGATAGCCGTACCGTAGGTACAACCACAAAGGAGGGGTATCTGTCGAGAGGCCAGACAAACGTGTGGTTCCTGAAGAGGGGCAGCAGCCTTTTCAGTAGTTGCAAGGGCAACAGTCTGGATGATTGACTGATCTGGCCTTGTAACAATAACCAAAACGGCATTGCTGTGCTGGTACTGCGAACGGCTGAAAGCAAGGGGAAACTACGGCCGTAATTTTTCCCGAGGGCATGCAGCTTTACTGTATGAATAAATGATGATGGCGTCCTCTTGGGTAAAATATTCCGGAGGTAAAATAGTTCCCCATTCGGATCTCCGGGCGGGGACTACTCAAGAGGATGTCGTTATCAGAAGAAAGAAAACTGGCGTCCTACGGATCGGAGCGTGGAATGTCAGATCCCTTAATCGGGCAGGTAGGTTAGAAAATTTAAAAAGGGAAATGGATAGGTTAAAGTTAGATATAGTGGGAATTAGTGAAGTTCGGTGGCAGGAGGAACAAGACTACTGGTCAGGTGACTACAGGGTTATAAACACAAAGTCAAATAGGGGGAATGCAGGAGTAGGTTTAATAATGAATAGGAAAATAGGAATGCGGGTAAGCTACTACAAACAGCATAGTGAACGCATTATTGTGGCCAAGATAGATACGAAGCCCACACCTACTACAGTAGTACAAGTTTATATGCCAACTAGCTCTGCAGATGACGAAGAGATTGAAGAAATGTATGATGAAATCAAAGAAATTATTCAGTTAGTGAAGGGAGACGAAAATTTAATAGTCATGGGTGACTGCAATTCGAGTGTAGGAAAATGGAGAGAAGGAAACGTAGTAGGTGAATATGGATTGGGGCTAAGAAATGAAAGAGGAAGCCGCCTGATAGAATTTTGCACAGAGCACAACTTAATCATAGCTAACACTTGGTTTAAGAATCATGATAGAAGCTTGTATACATCGAAGAACCCAGGAGATACTAAAAGGTATCAGATAGATTATATAATGGTAAAACAGAGATTTAGGAACCAGGTTTTAAATTGTAAGACATTTCCAGGGGCAGATGTGGACTCTGACCACAATCTATTGGTTATGACCTGTAGATTAAAACTGAAGAAACTGCAAAAAGGTGGGAATTTAAGGAGATGGGACCTGGATAAACTGAAAGAACCAGAGGTTGTACAGAGTTTCAGGGAGAGCATAAGGGAACAATTGAAAGGAATGGGGGAAAGAAATACAGTAGAAGAAGAATGGGTAGCTTTGAGGGAGGAAGTAGTAAAGGCAGCAGAGGATCAAGTAGGTAAAAAGAAGAGGGATAGTATAAATCCTTGGGTAACAGAAGAAGTATTGAATTTAATTGATGAAAGGAGAAAATATAAAAATGCAGAAAATGAAGCAGGCAGAAAGGAATACAAACGTCTCAAAAATGAGATCGACAGGAAGTGCAAAATGGCTAAGCAGACATGGCTAGAGGACAAATGTAAGGATGTAGAGGCTTATCTCACTAGGGGTAAGATAGATACTGCCTACAGGAAAATTAAAGAGACCTTTGGAGATAAGAGAACCACATGTATGAACATCAATAGCTCAGATGGAAACCCAGTTCTAAGCAAAGAAGGGAAAGCAGAAAGGTGGAAGGAGTATATAGAGGGTCTGTACAAGAGCGATGCACTTGAGGACAATATTATGGAAATGGAAGAGGGTGTAGATGAAGATGAAATGGGAGATACGATACTGCGTGAAGAGTTTGACAGAGCACTGAAAGACCCGAGTCGAAACAAGACCCCCGGAGTAGACAACATTCCATTGGAACTACTGACGGCCTTGGGAGAGCCAGTCCTGACAAAACTCTACCATCTGGTGAGCAAGATGTATGAAACAGGCGAAATACCCTCAGACTTCAAGAAGAATATAATAATTCCAATCCCAAAGAAAGCAGGTGTTGACAGATGTGAAAATTACCGAACAATCAGTTTAATAAGCCACAGCTGCAAAGTACTAACACGAATTCTTTACAGACGAATGGAAAAACTAGTAGAAGCCGACCTCGGGGAAGATCAGTTTGGATTCCGTAGAAATACTGGAACACGTGAGGCAATACTGACCTTACGACTTATCTTAGAAGAAAGATTAAGGAAAGGCAAACCTACGTTTCTAGCATTTGTAGACTTAGAGAAAGCTTTTGATAATGTTGACTGGAATACTCTCTTTCAAATTCTAAAGGTGGCAGGGGTAAAATACAGGGAGCGAAAAGCTATTTACAACTTGTACAGAAACCAGATGGCAGTTATAAGAGTTGAGGGACATGAAAGGGAAGCAGTGGTTGGGAAGGGAGTAAGACAGGGTTGTAGTCTCTCTCCGATGTTATTCAATCTCTATATTGAGCAAGCAGTAAAGGAAACAAAAGAAAAATTGGGAGTAGGTATTAAAATCCATGGAGAAGAAATAAAAACCTTGAGGTTTGCCGATAACATTGTAATTCTGTCAGAGACAGCAAAGTACTTGGAAGAGCAGTTGAACGGAATGGACAGTGTCTTGAAATGAGGATATAAGATGAACATCAACAAAAGCAAAACGAGGATAATGGAATGTAGTCGAATTAAGTCGGGTGATGCTTAGGGTATTAGATTAGGAAATGAGACACTTAAAGTAATAAAGGAGTTTTGCTATTTGGGGAGCAAAATAACTGATGATGGACGAAGTAGAGAGGATATAAAATGTAGACTGGCAATGGCAAGGAAAGCGTTTCTGAAGAAGAGAAATTTGTGAACATCGAGTATAGATTTAAGTGTCAGGAAGTCATTTCTGAAAGTATTTGTATGGAGTGTAGCCATGTATGGAAGTGAAACATGGACGGTAAATAGTTTGGACAAGAAGAGAATAGAAGCTTTTGAAATGTGGTGCTACAGAAGAATGCTGAAGATTAGATGGGTAGATCACATAACTAATGAGGAAGTATTGAATAGGATTGGGGAGAAGAGAAGTTTGTGGCACAACTTGACCAGAAGAAGGGATCGGTTGGTAGGACATGTTCTGAGGCATCAAGGGATCACCAATTTAGTATTGGATGGCAGCGTGGAGGGTAAAAATCATAGAGGGAGACCAAGAGATGAATACACTAAGCAGATTCAGAAGGATGTAGGTTGCAGTAGGTACTGGGAGATGAAGAAGCTTGCACAGGATAGAGTAGCATGGAGAGCTGCATCAAACCAGTCTCAGGACTGAAGACCACAACAACAACAACAACGTTATAGGGAACTGATGACCTCAGAAGATAAGTCCCATAGTGCTCAGAGTCATTTGAACCATTTGAATGCCATACTATACGAAAAACGCGCTTCATATTGGGAATTATTTCTCAAAACGCGTCGTGTGGACAATAAATTATATTTATTGTACGAAACAGTTCGGTCATTGTCTACCTGTGTATCTTATTAGGAAGTGTAAATCAAATTCTCTTCTTTCTGGAACCGCACTAGAGAAACACTTGGATTCCTGTAGTATTCCGCGAAGTCGCTACTAGACCGGGCTACCTTTCAGTCTCGACAGAGACGCATTACGGGGTCGGTATTAACGGAAATTGAAAGTAGATCAGTTTTCGGCTTTTTTTTGCTGCGGTCGTGCAGGGGTCACACAGCACTGAGCGGTACAGCGGTCCGGTATCAGATATTCCGCTGGGGCGCGCCATTTCCTCGCTCGGGGCTCCGGGCTGCCCCACCGCCAGTTGCCAAACGCCAAACGCCGCCTCCGCCGATAAAGTAGAGCGTCGCCGGCTGGAAAATCCCGCGGCA
This sequence comes from Schistocerca cancellata, assembly GCF_023864275.1. NCBI lineage: Eukaryota > Metazoa > Arthropoda > Insecta > Orthoptera > Acrididae > Schistocerca > Schistocerca cancellata. The sequence goes on along the minus strand of NC_064628.1, from coordinate 15,017,403 downwards.
CGGCGGCAGATGAAAGTGTCGCCCCGCAGGAAATACGGCGCAAGTTCTGGCCCCAGATAAGCCGCCAGCGCGGCCAGAAGTAAATCTTTACGAGCTCTGAAACAACAGCGACCAGACGCCGGGGGTCGCCGCCGCGCGCGCGGCCCATCCTCAGTGCATCATTGCCCGCGAGTCCCACAGCCCAGTAACCGCCACCTGCCTCAGCGACAGAATCCAAGTTTCGCGCGAATCAAATGTTACTCGACTTCTAAGTAATGCAATTTTGTCATATCACGACATGGTTGGAGACCGTGGCTGTTATTTGAAGACAAATTTTGATGGTTCTGGGACAGCAACCAACCACAAATTTACTTTCAGTTCCTTTATTTAAAGGGTACCGTTACCGGTTTCGAATCGTTGTGATTCATCTTCAGACGGCTTACACGCTTTCCTTATAATATGTGGTGTGTTTTTCACAGATTAATTCCACGACAATTAATCTTATAAAAAACACACCACATGTTATAAGGAAAGCGTATAAACCGTCTGAAGATGAATCACAACGATTCGAAACCGGTAACGGTACCCTTTGAATAAGGCAACTGAAACTAAATTTGTAGTTGGTTGCTGTCCCAACACCATCAACATTTTACTTCTAAGTAGAAACCAACTAAACTGAGCTTCTCCAGCGATCGCTTTCTTTGTCAATATATCTAAAACAGAAAATTGACTGGAAACTGGTTTAGGTGTAGTTTAAGATCATTATAAAAATTTACATATAATCATGTCAGCGTTTAACTCATTAGCACCCATTGTCCCCGCTTGATGACAGTCAGTTTTCCGATATTTTTACAATGTATTCTACTTCAAACCGACAATGGACTTTTGTTTGGTAAAGTGAAGTTTCCATCAACAATGTGTATTGTTGTTATCTCTCTCCTACCCAGCATTGCCAGTTTGTGGGAAATTCCCCAAACTGTGGGGAATTTCAACTCGATTGGCGATTTTGTAGGGCACGGCATTATGTGGGGATTTTAACGTTTTACCATTTATGAATATATCGTAGCTGTTACAGCGACAATTTGATGGTTGGTGAGTTTGTTGCTGGCGTTGATTCTAATGATTTTCAAGATCATAAGCACAAAATGAGTGTCATAGAGCAGATTTCAAACAATTTCATATGACCAGGGTAGATAAATACTCTTTTATGTAGAGACATTACTTAAGAGACACTGAACATAACAATGACTGAGCGTGTGCGAGAAGAAGCCGTTGAGTGCGTGCTTGGATCAAAGCATTGTTCCACTTCCACATTCTGTTTGGTCTGCAGTACCTTCTCGCCACTCTTCAGCCCATGTAGTGTGTATTCTAACACGTTCGACTGCTTACGTTTTGTTTCCTTTCCTTGGGAAATAATAACGATATTGTCAAAAAATGGATAAATGGTCGCTAAAAGGTGCAGACAAAGCGGCAGTAACTACTCCTAAGGTAGGTTACTAACTAAACTTCTGTAACCTCTTTAAACAGCTCATCCAAAGATTGTTCAATTTTTAACCATACCTGTGCCTAGAACCTGATCTGGAGTCGTAGGTCGTAATTCGGAAGCTTTCCTGCTATTTTCCAACCCCTGTCCCTGTCAGCCGCTATCGTGTATCAATGTGTGACGGTACGTTAGTCATTAAGACACAGAAAGGTTTATGGTTGTTACTGTTGGTCTGCTGGACTTTGTGAATGCACGTGATACGTGATAGCGAAGAAAATGTTCATAGCATAATATCGTCGACATTTTAACGCATCGAAGGCGTGTAATCCGACGGTAAGGTTTAATAAAGCAATTAAATATCGTATCTATCTCACTCATTGAGTATTTGTTTAGGAATGGGCTTAATTTAATACCGTATTCTGTCGCAAAAAGTGGACATGATCCACTACGTACACAATGCTTCCACGAAACCTTTTTAGTTCTTACCTCTGTTCGTTATACAAATTGCTACCGTAACAAGGTTTTTCAAATGATAAGGTTGGGCAATAACCGTTTTGCTTTGGCACTTGCTGGCTGTCGTGGCGTCACCAAGGAACGGCACCTTCTAGCAGATGACACAGTCTACGCCTTTATGTGGAGTTTTTGATGAAAGACTTTGTTTCCCGCCGGCCGCGGTGGTCTAGCGGTTCTAGGCGCTCAGTCCGGAGCCGCGTGGCCGCCACGGTCGCAGGTTTGAATCCTGCCTCGGGCATGGATGTCTGTGATGTCCTTAGGTTAGTCAGGTTTAAGTAGTTCTACGTACTAGGGGACTGATGACCACAGATGTTAAGTCCCATAGTGCTCACAGCCATTTGAACCATTTGACTTTGTTTCTCTCAGATTGCTGTAAAATGTTAAGAGCTTTTCTGATGTTAAAATGTTACTGGTAAATCACGTACATCATATTCGACTGTAGGTTTACGCCCTTCCCGTCAGTAGCAGTGGGAGTGTTAGCTTGGGTGGGGGGGGGGGGGAGGGGGAGACATTACAAAAAATGTTCAAATGTGTGTGAAATCTTATGGGACTTAACAGCTAAGGTCATCAGTCCCTAAGGTTATACACTACTTAACCTAAATTATCCTAAGGACAAACACACACACACACCCATGCCCGAGGGAGGACTCGAACCTCCGCCGGGACCAGTCGCACAGTCCATGACTGCAGCACCTTAGGAGGCATTACACTCGGTACTGTCTGCCTTTTTTATATTCTTGTATCTGAAACGGTGGGCGAATGTCTCGAGTTATCGTAAAGCCGTGTCGCAGAAACATCCTTGTTTATGTGTGGTATTTATTTGTAAGAACCGTATCGTAACAATGGAAATCAAGATATTGTGTTGCGTCTAACAATGAATATTAAGATGAAGTAATCCTACCGCAGAGCTCGAACAATAAGTACGTCATTGCAAAATCGTTACTGCAGCACCAATCTGCGGAAATCACATACTTTGGCAGCACTTCGAAGCTGCACGACAGCTTCCGAAAGCTTACTGCGAGCTGCAGACAGTACTCAAAGCCACATTAAGGAACAATAGCGCATTTAGTCTACGTATTTGACACATGTTGCTTCCTTGGTAGCATTTAATAAACTTTCCTGGATTTCTGTTGTTGTATACCGGTACTCTAAGGGCTCTTGACAGCGCGCTTTGGAAACATGCCACGCCATACTGGTAAGTCTTACTTCCGTACAGTATACATAAAAAAATTATACCTGTAAATTATACTCGAGCAAATTATGCAAGTTTGTCGCAGTGCAGGTTAATACTCCCAGCGATGTTACATTTAGTTAATACATTATTTATTCACCAAGTGCTCGCAATAATGCATTTTTTTAGGTTATGATTGTCGTCTCAAACCGAAAACAATTAGTTTTCCAATTTAACCCTGACCACTAACACCCGTAAATAAATCAAATATGAAATGACTGTAGCAGACCAGGACATACCTTCATTGCGATGTAACAGTACAGTATATATGATACGCTGTTTTTACTTATATGAAATGATCATCACAGTAGAAGGTATTTGAAGTCACAACTACACCTTTCGGATCTCTAAGAGAGAGCTACAAACACATTTTAAGCATCTTCACACTTATTATAACATTCAGAATCAATTTTCCGGAGTTGCTATGGATTTATTTTTGCAATGTGGTACTACACATTACTTGTAGCTGATTTTTCACAACTTACATTCCAAATCAGTGTGCTAACTGAAGCGACTATAGTGAGAGCTTACTTAATCAAGATGTCACTGACATCACGCCACATAAAAAATATTTTTCTGTCCTTTCGAATTACTTGATTTTCTTTTAGTAAATACTTAAATTTACGAAGAACAAAAGCACTTTATGAGTATTGTAACCTCCCCCTCACTTATCGACGTTAATGACAGTGAAAAATTAAAACCGCGTGTACCTAATGGGAATTTGGGAAAAGCAATCGTCACCGAAGTTAATCTGTCGGTAAAGAGGGAGGAAAGGATTACATCCAAATGAAAGGAAAAGTGCAAATGAAATTGGTGGAAATTAACTTTGAAAAAGGGTAAAGCTAATAAAGAAAGTAAATGTGCGGTCGTTACGTTAACAATTAACTGGCGTTAATTAGATATTTGGGATTTGGGGAAAATTACGGTCGCCAGTCCTATGGAAAACTGCTATAGTAACTGAAAAAGCAAGGTTAATGCACATATAATTAGCACTAAAAGCGTGGCAACTGAAGGTTGACACATGTTGTGTGAAAACTGAAAGTTTGTCAGAAGTAATAAATTTCGCCACACTGTGACTTAACTTAGCAAAAGAATTAATAAAACCGGAAAATTGAAAGTTAATTTAATGACTGAAATTAATAGTGAACTTTTTTTCTGAAGCACTACGAAATAAAATAAAATAAGGTTAGTCTTGGGCTACCTCAACTATCATCACAAAAGCTACTTGAATCTACGCAATTTAGAAATAAGAGATTTAACTTTGAACTTGAATTAAATGATTCTGAACAATTAACAATAGTAAAATTTAGTATGTACCAACCTGAGCTGCAGTCACAGGTAAGCTAAAATATGGTAACAAAACTCGCACTCTTAATTTGTGCTTGTGTAGTTTAAATATAGTTCTGTTTGTTTATTGTAGCCTGCTATGAATACTTTAACTGAACTTTGAAATTAAAGCAGTGAAATGGAATGATATTACTTTAATGCTGGCGTTTGAATTTCAACGACACTCGGGTTCATTTCGGAAAAGGAAGGGTCCCTGCTTGGTAATGCAATTGGGACAATGAGCAACAAAGGTTCATGCTAAATTGCTGTATTTTAGTGATGCAAATGGAGCAGTTTGAAAAGCTGAGGTCTGCCATACAGTTCTAAAACTTTACGTGCTTTCAGTCTTCCTTGTTGGTTGATTGAAGGTTTGAAGTCGTCGATCGAGGAGGTGGTGGCAGTCACTCATTGTCGGCCGTCGCTGTTGCAGAAGCTGGATGTTGGCGGGCCTTCTTCTCGACACGGTCACCAGGCGAAACGGGCTCTTGACGTGCGCCAGCTAATGTTTCCCGTCCGCGACACCGTGTCAGAAACTATCATAGCAAGTCGAGCGCAATTACATGCTGCCAAACCCGGAAAGCGCGGCAACTCGCGGGAGCGTCACACAACGCACCTGCTCCACCGCCATACTCCAGCTAGACTCCGCTCTGCCCGCGCTCCACGCGGCAGAGTTAACGCTACCCAAGATCCTAAACACTTTGGTGTCCACACGACCTATCGATGTAATCGTTCGATAGCATAGTTTTCCCTAGGCCAGCATAAAAATACAAATAATATTTACAAAACAAACCAATTATACATCGACATATACAAATTTTAAAGCAATTACACTATATAAAGACACAGAAATGTCATATCTTCAGGTAACAAAATGAGGAAAAAATTTATAGTACAACAGATGGAAATAGGAGGATATGCATTTCCGGCGTTACAATATGAAACAATGTAATCAATAATTTACTCAAGACAGGTGCCAGAAAACATTGAAATATCCTATTATATGGGGAATTTCCGAAGAATCGGAAATTTTTTCCCAAATTTGGGGAATTTCACCTGGGCTTTTGGAGAATGTGGAATACTGGCATTGGCAGTGATGCTCTTGCCGTGACTCCGTTCAAGACTCTTAAAAAGAGTGAAGTGTTTTTGCAGAGCCTGCTGGTTATTTCCATTTCTATTAGTGTGGCTGCGTCTAAGGTAAGGCCTCTGACATTTTCTGGCTGCTGCCTGATGTAATACTATAGTAGTATTTGGTACTAGTGATGGATAAGAATATATTATTGCAATTTGTATTCCACTGCACGAAAACTTGGACACTGGGCGCTTCTGTAGTGTATGTTATGTTTTGTGGTCTTTTCAGATTTGTGTGTCATGGTTCGCCAGATCTTTAAAACTGTTCAAGAGGTAGTAGAATATCTATTTCGTGAAGAAATAAAAGTAGATATGGTTGTTTTACCTCCGGATGTAGTTGAGCAGACAGAAGAAGAAAATACTGAAGGTGGCTTGTGCTATGCAAGCGATGTTGCAGGTACTCAAATTTTGTGTGAAAGAGACAAGGGACACATTCCTCATGTTTCTTCTACAAGAGCCCGTAAAGCGACGTTAAATAGTGTGATCAGGTTCCCAAGTTTTTTCCTGATATTGAGAAGAAAGTTTCTTGTCCGTCAGGTGAATTGAAATAACAGTCGTGTGGTCTCATTCCCGTACAGGTTTATGAAGAACTCTTTTCAAAAGAAGTTGTAAGCGTCAGTTTGGAGCAAACTAAAAATATGTTACGGAATGTAAAAATAAAATACGTTTTTCAGCTGTACTTGCTTAAAATCAATCGTCGTTGTTTGAGTTCATGATCTTTACTAGCTATCATAAATAGTCCAGTGAAAGAGATTATTGGTTTGAAGATGATAATTTTGGTGTTAATATAACGAAAGATGCAGTTAGTCGTAATAGGTATTTGAACTGAAATCTTTACTACATTTCAATAGCCGGCCGGAGTGGCCGAACGGTTCTAGGCGCTACAGTCTGGAACCGCACGATCGCAGGTTCGAATCCTGCCTCGGGCATGGATGTGTGTGATGTCCTTAGGTTAGTTAGGTGTAAGTAGTTATAAGTTCTAGGGGACTGATGACCTCAGAAATTAAGTCCCAAAGTACTCAGAGCCATTAGAAAATTTCAATAATAACAAAAGGGCCAATGAAAGTAAGAGCGACAAATCATTGAAAATGGAACCATCAGCAGAGGATCTAGTACAAAATTATTAAAGCTGTGGGTTTGTTTTAGGAAAATCTAATAGTTGTTGAAATGATTGAGACATACATTGAACATCACCCTATAAACGAGTTTACCACACTCAAGCCCAAACCTTTTGGATATAAGCTATGGGCCTTATGTGGTACTGATAGCTGCTGTTACAAATTCTTACTATATTGTGGGTAGAACCAGAAGGATGACAACGAGGATATAGCACTGAGTTTCAAAGCAATTTTGAAAATGTTGTTCATTGTAGATAAGCCAAACAGCTACAAAGTATTTTTTGACAAAAACTTTTCTAGTCATCACCTGCTCGTCCGACGGAAGGAACTAGGATTCCATGAACGTGGAACCATAATAGGAAACAGAACAAGGACGTGTACCCTATCACCAGATAAATTAATGATAAATAAAGGCAGTGTATAATTTGAGTTCGGATATGACTGACGGAAGAAAACTTTGGTCACAAAAGTCAATGATAACAAGAATGTGTCATTAGAAACTAATTTTGACACTATGCCACTTGCCGTTAAATTCTAACGCTGTAATTCATCCCAGAAAGGAAAATTCAGTGTTTCACAACCATGGGCATTGAACACATGCAATAACTCCACTGGAGGCGTCGAGCTTCACGATTAACCAACACAGAAAAATACAATTGTAGTGGGTGGTGAAAAAATGGCTCTGAGCACTATGGGACTTAACATCTATGGTCATCTATGGTCATCCGTGGGTGGTGAAAGAAGAACTTGGGCCTTTTCACATGGATGGTATATATATGAGTGTTGTACTTGTGCCTTTTCACATAGATGGTAGATATGGACCATGTAAGTGCATACCTGGCTTTGAAGAAGTGCAATGAAGGAATTCTTCTTTCAATGGAAGAGTTCAGAAGACAGAGTGCCAGAACATACCCGAAGAACAATCTTGAACTGAGATCAACTAAGGAGTGACCAAGAAAACTCGTCTCATCTACCAGAACTGGTCAACGGCCTTGCCGCAGTGGACACGCCGGTTCCCGTCACAAGTTAAGCGCTGCCGGACGTGGCCGGCACTTGGATGTGTGACCATCCGAGCCGCCATGCGCTGTTGCCATTTTTCGTGGTGCACTCGGCCTCGTGATGCCAATTGAGGAGCTACTTCACCGAATAGTAGCGGCTCTGGTCAAAGAAAACCATCATAACGACCGGGAGAGTGGAGTGCTCACGACATGCCCCTCCTATCCGCATCCTCATCTGAGGATGACACGGCGGTCGAATGGTCCCGATGGGCCACTTGTGGCCTCAAGACGGAGTGCTGCTTTTCTATCAGGACTAATGTACCAGATACACTCTAAGATTAAAAAAAACAGCGCAACACCAATTATCCGAATGTGACGGAAATGGGTAGGCCTGATGTTCATACACTGGCAAACAAGTGACTGCAGTTTCAGAAAAGACTAGGTGATATTTCGCAAATGAATGAGTTTCGCAGATTGAGCATGTCAGTAATGCTTTGGTCCACTTCTGGAGCCCAGGAAAGCAGTTGTTCGGCTTAGTATCGATTGTAATATTTGCTGGATGTCCGCCAGCAGGATATCCCCTCAATTATGCCCAGCTGGTGCGTTACGTTGTTAACGTCGCTGGGTTGTTGCCGGCCCCTGTCCGAAATGCTCCAAATTTTCTCAACTGGGGAAGGATCCGGCGATCTTGCTGGCCAAGGTACGGTTTGGCAAGCACGGAGACAAGCATCAGAAATTCTCGCTGTGTGTGGGCGAGCATTTTGTTGCTGAAATGTAATCACAGGATGGGTTGCCATGAAGGGCAACCAAAATGGGGCGTAGAATATCGTCGACGTACCGCTGTGCTGTAAGAGTGTCTTGGATGACAGCCAGAGGGGTCCGGTCATATGGTGAGTGAGGGTCAGGTTGCTATCCTGTTGTCGTCAGGGGCGCCTCCAGACACGTCGTCGGCCTGAAATCTCATAGACGGGAGTAGAAATTTCGTCATTGGTGAGTTATGCTTCGAACTGCGCCCCGGTGACAAGCTAAGTCGTATCTGCAGGTGGGAGACGCCGCGGTCAGAGGTGTGATATCAGCCTGAACGTCGCCCGTCATACGGCCCCACAACCAGCACTGGTGGTCTGACCTGTCATTTCTTATTACAGCAGGAGCCCTTTGGTTGTCAGCCTCGGCACTCTTACAGCACAGAGGTAAGTCGTCGACATTCTACGCTCGATATTCCCAAGCAGATCATCCAGCAACTGTATCAGTCAATGCCAATCTGAATACCTAGTTGCCAACGAACCAGAGCTGGTTCAAATGGCTCTAAGCAATATGGAACCTAACATGTGAGGTCATCAGTCCCATAGAAATAGAACTAGTTAAACCTAATTACCTAAGGACATCACACACATCCATGCCCGAGGCAGGATTCGAACCGGCGACCGTGGCGATCGCGCGGTTCCAGACTGTAGCGCCTAGAACCGCTCGGCCACCCCGGCCGGCGGTTGCAGTACAGCTGGAGGTGATTCTGTGTACTTTCGGGGGTGTTTTTGGTTATTATAACCGTGAATCGGGAAGTTTATCTCATCGTTCTCAATGACCAAGCGTTGCCCTTTCTTTTATATCTTCAAGATGGGTATGCTGTGGCGAGTCCTGACTCCCTAGACGGCAAGGGCTGCACAAATATCTTTCTTACTTAAAGAACATCCTGGCAACCTGTCGTAACTTGGTTGCCCCGGTAATCACCTAAATCGCATACAGTAGCCTCAGTTTGAAACATCAAATGAAACATAATAGTCAAAATCCTATGAAATTGGTACATTTACGGTATCTAATCATCTATGAGTGGTTTAACTCGATACGACATACTCGAAGAGACTTGTGGAATTTGTTCCTTGCTTAACTGAGGCATTATCAACCCTAGAGGCGGTGGTATGCGTTGTAAGCTTGATGTCTCGCGAGGGACCAAACTTTTTTGCGGGTTGCCCTTATCGAAGAATATACTGGGTGTTTCATTATAATATGGTAATCTGTTCTGAGCAGGTTCATTGAGAAAAGTAAACAGAGAATCATGCATATGATATACGAGCTAAAGCGAGTTTTCTGGAAGCTGGAGGCCCATAACCTGCTGACTGGAAATACGCCATACAGTGATTAACTGGAAACTGGTTGCGGTAACGCAAGGAGAACCGGCACACAGACAAACATTTTTGGGTCACATTACTCAACAATGTGATTCAGCTGCCCTATCTGTGGTTTTTATGCAACATGCAACACCTTCTAATGCCACGTACGAATTCAATATTCTCTCACTCGCTGCCCGCAAAGTATTATTCCTACAGAAAACATGAATAGGACCTTCTTGTAGGATATTTAATGTAATTAAATTTTGTGCTGGGATTCGTTTTCGCTAGTGACCGTAGTCTTAGAATTATTCAAGAAAAATGCACAACAGTAACCTTGAAATGCATTTTTCTTGAATAACTCGAAAACCACGGCTCCCAGCGAAAACGTATCGCAGTACAAAAGTTAACCATATTAAAATTCCGGCATAAATCTTCTGTTAATTTTTTTCTGTAGGACCGACAGACTGCGCATAGCTAGCGAGAGAATATAAAAATCTCACACGTGGGTCCTTGAAGGCGTTGCACTTGCATAAAACTCGTATTCAGGGGCAGCTGAATCACAGTATAATGTCGCGTTACGGAGATTGTACCTCCTCATATGTTAATAGTGTTTTAGCACATCAAAGTATTTTGAACTGCGTAAACTCAGACTTAAAGCACAGGTATGGGGCGTGTTGGAGGGTCACATGCAAGAAATAATAAAACGTTCGCTTTCTTAGTAAAGTACTAATTCTAACTATTAACGCGAAAACAATAGACGGGCTAAGCCATAAGTTAGTTGTCACTATCAGTCCTTAGATTTCGTTATGTCTAGCGTAATGGTAGTCATTTGTGATATTTACTAGTATATAATACCCGTAAGTCAGTTGACACTAACAATCTGACGTTATGTTCTGTGGTTTTATTTGAGAAACAGTTAACAGAAAGTTAACTTCAGAACATCGTCCACTTGTTTTGCAAATACTGTGGAAACATGAGCTTACTTGCAGCGATGTTTACGATATGTTTGTGAAAGTTTCTCCAAAGATCCAACCTAAACCCCGAGAAGATACACGCAAATTAAGATTTGAAGAGACTAGATCGATAACGGACCAGGCAGGCCAAACTCTGATACTACAGAATACAATGTTATCGCACAGTCATCTCAAAGAAAAGAAAAGAGTATTGGAAAGTTGGAACAAGCCTATGAAGGATTCAGAAAAACCTGAATACGACACCACATAGGCCAACTTCACTTCAAAGCCCACATGAAGCTCACCCGGACAGGAGTTTGCAGTTCTGCGAGTTGGACGCAATCCGACAAGTAGCCGGTCCCAAGTCTTACAGAAGCAGTCTCTGGCGGCGGATATAGAGTTGAACTCTTCCGTCGTGTTTGTGTGGGAGGGATTTTCAAACGTCGGCTAGTCAGGCACAATTTTTCCAACAGTACTGTCAGTTCTGTAAATTGCCTATATATACACATCAAGACGTGTTGTACAGCTGCAAAATAGCCCACTTTTTAAGGAAACATTGATGTGGCAACGAGATGGATAAGCCCCGCATTATAGGCGTACGTCTATTTCAAAACTCTGATGAATGGATTGGCAGGCGGGGTACTACACAGCGCGTTTCCGTAAGAGCGTGCGAAAATGTAACAGGGCACAGAGAAAGCTTCACTAAACAATTGTAGGTAGGCAACCTGGAGTCGGAGAAGCCAGCTTAAGGAGATATGAAAGCAAACTTGTATACTACTTTGCCTAACATTACTATTTTCTGCCGGCCGGAGTGGCCGAGCAGTTCTAGGCGCTACAGTCTGGAGCCGTGCGACCGCTACGGTCGCAGGTTCGAATCCTGCCTCGGGCATGGATGTGTGTGATGTCCTTAGGTTAGTAAGGTTTAAGTAGTTCTAAGTTCTAGGGGACTGATGACCTGAGATGTTAAGTCGCATAGTGCTCAGAGCCATTTTTCACTATTTTCCTGCTTATTAACAACTAACATGGGTACAAATTTACGAGTACTGTACTGTTTATTTACATGTACGTTCTCTATTTCCTGCAAGGAAGCAAGGAGGAAGAGTCTGATTACTAGGAAGCCCATAAGGTGGCTCTGCTGTGTCGTATTTACATTTTCCTATGAAAGAACGTGCTATGAATCAACGACAGACCCATACATTACTCAGCGCTATTCAGAGACGTACAGTACAATATTGTGGAGTAGCACCGGAGCAGTTTCTCAGAACTCGTGCTGTTTACTCGAGAGGCCTCATTTCATCGCTTTGGTACTTCGGACATCAGGAATAGCCAAGTGTACCGTCACACCATCAAGTACGTTTTGCTGTAAATATCTGGGCTGGCATTGGACCATACCTTAAACCGGTTCGTCTGAATGTCCACCTGTACTTGAGGTTCGTGCAAAGAGTTCTACCTGAGTTGTTGGGGAAGGTAGCCTGGGCTGTTGGTGAGAGGGTGTGGATTACATGACGGCGCTTCGTCTCTGTTCAGTGTGGATGTATGCCATCATTTCAATGCTGCACTCCTAGGTCGCTGGATTGCAAGGGGAGGTCCTACTCCATGGCCTGAGCCCTCACCTGACTTGTATCCTCTCTATCATTTCCTATGGCGATGTCTGCAGTCACTTGTGTAAGAGACGCCAGTGGATACGGAGATGGAAATAGTTGCCAAAATTGTAGCTGTCTGTGATGAGATTCGAAACACACCAGGGACATTTTCCACGGTGCGGCAGACCTTGTTCGCCGATGTCGCGCCTGCATTCAGATTGATAGCCATCAGTTTCAGCACATTTTATAGGATAAAGTGCAAATGATACGTTCATTGTGTCAATAATGGTATTTGCAGTTGACTGTTACTAATGTAAATAATAAGTACACAGTAATGTGCTTTTATTTCTGTTATCTCCTTAAGCTGGCTTCTTCGATCCCAGGTCCTCCACCTCAAATTGATCAGTGGAGCATCCTCTATGTCCTGTTACACTTTTGTACGCGTTTACGGAAGAACCCTGCAGAATGGCCTCCACGATCCCCAGGTAATATACGCACGTATTTTTCAGCTTGGGTTACTCTAAAAAATGAAATTTTGTCCGTCAAGATTCGATGTTGAGGATTTGAAAGAACGAATCCAATCAGAATTTGAAAACCTACAGTCCCAGAAAATGAGCGACAAATTTTCTAAATCAGCGTTGACAAGTTGATATGTTTGCTCACAACAGCATGGAAAGCGCTCTGAGCATTTTTTGTAGGTTCATTGAGTTCTACGTGTATATCTGTGTTCACAAGAAATTTGGATATTCATTTGTTTAATGTCATTGCATGAAACGCAGTTTTGACAACTGACTTATGGTCCACCCTGAATATAAATATATGGTGTTTGGAAGCCTTTGGCTCGAACGTCCAGGGGCGATAAAACATGTCATGGGGGACAGCTTTTGTTACAGATGAAATTTCTGCTGACGCTTCCCACCAACGCTAGATGTCCACTTGTATTAGTTACACGCCTGAGAAGCGGCAGGCACTCTGCAGCTACCGTATGCCTTCTGTGTTGTCTATAACAGTCATCTACTCTGTATGAAAAGAGACAGATAAAAAAAATTAAAGTTTTTGATTCACCTCCAAAGTATAGCTGCTTAGAGACACACATTCTTGAAGCTTTCTTACTGAAAATCAGTCTATCAATTTACTGGAATATGTAATATGCAGAACACTTAATTAGTAGGTCCTGCTATTTACGTGAAATCTCCTCGTCCCTGGGCTGGCGAGTGCTGAGTCTACGCCGAACAAAGCTTGTCATTTTTTAAGATAAAATTAAGTGCTCGTTTTTCCCACGTGCCGTTCGAGAGTGGAACGTTAGGCAGACAGCTTGAAGGTGGTTCATTGAACCCTCTGCCAGGCACTTTATTGTGAATAGCAGAGTTCAAAATGGCTCTGAGCACTATGGGACTTAACTTCTAAGGTCATCAGCCCCCTAGAACTTAGAACTACTTAAAACTAACTAACCTGAGGACATCACACACATCCATGCCCGATGCAGGATTCGAACCTGCGACCGTAGCGGTCACGTAGTTCCAGACTGTAGCGCCTAGAACCGCACGGCCACCCCAGCCGGCAATATCAGAGTAATCACGTAGATGTAGATGAGTCCAGTAAGACCTCTACCCATGTGACCGCCACCCCCACCGAAGGTTGTCATCTGGTAGTGCAGAATCACGATTCATCGCTGAACACAGTGTACGACAGTCATCAACAGTCCGCATTTCTCGGTCACGGTACAGTTTCTAAGGCAGCCCCTTGTACTGTGCTGTTAACAGCAGTCCACGCGTGGGGCGGTAACTCAATAGTCTGGCTGCTGCCAGTCTCCGACCAATGGTGTAGGATGACACTCACTGCTGCGGCAAGCAACACTGATAGTTCTCGGACAGCAGGCGCACATGTGAAGTGGCTACCATGTGCTACCATGTGCTTAGTGCAACAGTCGACCGTTGTGGTTGACACATAGTGCTGACCATAATCTCTTCGCTGAGTGCAGCTACCCTCATGTTCGCATGTAGTCCAACATCGGGCCACTGTCACATCTGAATGCTCCACAAATCTGGATATTGCAATATTCGTCCAGCCATCCGTCAGTTAGGCCCCTATCAAACCCTGTCAGATAGTGATAACGCTGTCTCAAACGAATACGCCGCATCTCCGTGTCCTTCACAGTGATGACGCCATTCACCTATACCCCACCTGGCCTACTAACAATGGCAGCAACACTAAAGTTCTCAGGTGGCTGCTCTACCCTTCACAGAGAATTGCATCTCTAACAATTCACATACCCACGGATGGTGTGTACGCTTATGACTTTACATTAGCATACGATCATGCCTTCCTAGTGCTTCATTTCTCTTGTCAGGCAGCATCTCTCCAACACCAGGACTAATTTCAGCTGTAAGTACTACAGGCATAAATAACTGAAAGAAATGCTATTGGGGCGAGACTCAGTTGCAGCTCATGAAATGGGCTTCGGTTGTGGAGAGGACATTGAGTATAAAATTAAGGGTAAATCTGGAATATCTGGTATAAATTCAACCAAATTGTGAACACGTAAGACTTAATACCTGAAAAAAAACATTGTGTGGTAGAACAGCAGTAACAACCTTAGGTGCAGAGATGACTCTGTTAAAGGAGCGAAGTGGTGATGTTGTTGTTGTGGTCTTCAGTCCTGAGACTGGTTTGATGCAGCTCTCCATGCTACTCTATCCTGTGCAAGTTTCTTCATCTCCCAGTACCTACTGCAAACTACATCCTGATGAATCTGCTTAGTGTATTCATCTCTTGGTCTCCCCCTACGATTTTTACCCTCCACGCTGCCCTCCAATACTAAATTGGTGATCCCTTGATGCCTCAGAACATGTCCTACCAACCGATCTCTTCTTCTGCTCAAGTTGTGCCACAAACTTCTCTTCTCCCCAATCCTATTCAATACTTCCTCATTAGTTATGTGATCTACCCATCTAATCTTCAGCATTCTTCTGTAGCACCACATTTCGAAAGCTTCTATTCTCTTCTTGTCCAAACTATTTACCGTCCATGTTTCACTTCCATACATGGCTACACTCCATACAAATACTTTCAGAAAAGACTTCCTGACACTTAAATCTATACTCGATGTTAACAAATTTCTCTTCTTCAGAAACGCTTTCCTTGCCATTGCCAGTCTACATTTTATATCCTCTCTACTTCGACCATCATCAGTTATTTTGCTCCCCAAATAGCAAAACTCCTTTATTACTTTAAGTGTCTCATTTCCTAATCTAATACCCTCAACATCACCCGACTTAATTCGACTACATTCCATTATCCTCGTTTTGCTTTTGTTGATGTTCATCTTATATCCTCCTTTCAAGACACCATCCATTCCGTTCAACTGCTCTTCCAAGTCCTTTGCTGTCTCTGACAGAATTACAATGTCATCGGCGAACCTCAAAGTTTTTATTTCTTCTCCATGGATTTTAATACCTACTCCGAATTTTTCTTTTGTTTCCTTTACTGCTTGCTCAATATACAGATTGAATAACATCGGGGAGAGGCTACAACCTTGTCTTACTCCCTTCCCAACCACTACTTCTCTTTCATGTCCCTCGACTCTTATAACTGCCATCTGGTTTCTGTACAAATTGTAAATAGCCTTTCGCTCCCTGTATTTTACCCCTGCCACCCTTAGAATTTGAAAGAGAGTATTCCAGTCAACATTGTCAAAAGCCTTCTCCAAGTCTGCAAATGCTAGAAACGTAGGTTTGCCTTTCCTTAATCTTTCTTCTAAGATAAGTCGTAAGGTCAGTATTGCCTCACGTGGTGATGTGTAAGAGTAATTGAAATGAACGATTATATGACCAGAGGCAGCCGTCATGCTGGTGACGACTCTTTTTCAGTTTCCTTCACTGTGAGTGCTTGTGAACAGATTTTACCCTCGAAAAATCGGAAAATTTGAGATATTTTGCGCGATGAATCCTGAGATTATAGTTCTTGAAAGAGACAGAGGATCTCTCATTGACTACGTTATAGCACTGTCGAAAAATACAGACACATAACCAGCATTGTTACTCGCTTTACATAAGGAATAGGAAAGATTGTTCCTTATAGTCAGTCGGAAAGATTACCTTTATGTCATCCTCCGAATTTCTTCTTTCTACTTAATCTTCTCCTTCCTTAATTTTTCTTCGTATCAAATAGTTTATCATGATATTGCAATCGTTTTGTAAGCCTTCATCGTTACTATTCCGCGAATCCAAATACCCCAAAATGCACCCTTAAGATTTGGTACAGACTACGTCTAGAGTCTGTTCTTATCATTCAGGCATCTTAAGTCTTATTTAATAAACATAATTACGGACGACGTACTAAATCGATAAAATCCAAACAAAACCATTGGAAAACTGAAAGGTGACTGAGCTGATAATCTACTACATGATGTTTCTATTAGTATCTGTCGGTGAAATAGCGAACAAATTGGTGTATGATATCTACATCTACACGGATACTCTACAAATCACATTTAAGTGCCTGGCAGAAGGTTCATCGAACCACCTTCACAATTCTCTATTATTCCAATCCCGTATAGCGCGCGAGAAGAATGAACACCTATATCTTTCCGTACGCGCTCTGATTTCCCTTATTTTATCGTGGTGATCGTTCCTCCCTATGTAGGTCGGCGTAAACAAAATATTTTCGCATTCGGAGAAGAAAGTTGGTGATTGGAATTTCGTGAGAAGATTCTGTCGCAACGAAAACCGCCTTTCTTTTAACGATTTCCAGCCCAAATCCTGTATCATTTCTGTGACAATCTCTCCCATATTTCGCGATAATACAAAAGGTGCTGCCTTTCTTTGAACTTTTTCGATGTACTCCGTCAGCCCTACCTGGTAAGGATCCCACACCGTGCAGCAGTATTCTAAAAGAGGACGGACAATCGTAGTGTAGGCAGTCTGCTTAGTAGGTATGTTATATTTTCTAAGTGTCCTGCCAATTAAACGCAGTCTTTGGTTCGCCTTCCCCGCAACATTTTCTAAGTGTCCCTTCCAATGTAAGTGTTCGTAATTCTAATACGTAGGTATTTAGCTGAATTTAAGGGTTTTAGATTAGACTGATTTATCGTGTAACCGAAGTTTAATGTGTTCCTATTAGCACTAATTTGGATGACCTCACACTTTCATTATTTAGAGTCAACTGCCACTTTTCGCACCATATTAACGCCACAACTCAGTATAGTCATAAAAAAGGAAGTTAATTTTTTTTGCAAGATATTGGGTTAAAAGAAGTAACCAGTCTTGATCGCAAAAATAAATATTTTTTAAATACTTTATTTTAATGGTAATCAGTTTCAATCATCAGACCTTTACAAGTCTCTGAAATGCAAAAAACAGCATCCTCAGAGGGAATGAGGACACGATCTTCAAGACTGAAACTGGTAACCATTGAAATAAAATATTTAACGAAAATGGGTTTGCTTGGAGATTTAGACGTCGAGATGACGATGACGATGAGAGCTCCTGCTAAAATTAGGAGAGGGGCTGGAACGGAAGACAGATTCTGAAGATCTTACAGAGAATGGGGAAGAGTTTCGAGGAGAGCAAAATAAAATGGTGATTGATCCTGGGAAACAGGTGGTTGACACTGAAGTTTATCAGGCCCTTCAAAAACCAAATCATGGAAAGAGAGCCGGTCCTGGATGTGTAGTAATGGAATTTTTGAATTTCGGAGGACCTAAAGTAGCAGCAGCACTAGGAACTATTTTTAAAAAAAGTGATTCAAGGATAGGAAGTACCCCAATAATAGAAGATGTCATACATTACCGCCGTACATGAGGAATATAGCAGGAGAGTTCAGACTGATTACAGGGGAACTAGTAATGACTGCGATGAATATGTTGTTCAGTAGCGGGTTGTTGTATCGCAGAAACACTCAGGTTTTACTACTAGGGAAAGCTGTGTTGATAACATTTTTTGTGTGCGTCAGATGCGTCACAAAATGATCGCAAAAAAATTAAGATCTCCATTTGGTGTTTGTTGATCTAGAAAAGGCCTATAATTCCGTGCGAAGGGGATTACTGTGGACAGCCCTAGGAAAGGCTGGAGCGAATGCTGCGTTAGCAGGGTTGCTGAAAAGGATCAAAGCGAGGCAGATTTGATAGACAGTTGTAGGACATAGGAAAGTGTTGAAAGAAGTAAAAGATTAAGCCAAGGCTCAGAATGTGGAACAGTGAATGAGAGACAAAGGGGGAAAATTAAGGCTGTCGAAATGAACGGGTTACGGCGGAGCATGAGAGCGACCCGGTCGGATCGACTGTGCAATGAGTATACAAGTATTGAGAGGGATACAGTGGAACTAATCACAGACAGAATTGATGTTGTTTCTCTGAGGTAGTACCAACACGCCCGACGGGTGGAACAACAACGATGACCGCAGCGTTTGCTCGACTGGTCTCCGCCACAGAGAAGGAGCCGAGGGAGGCTTGTAACGCTGGAAATGCATATCCTCCTATTTCCATCTACTGTACTATAAATTTTTTCCTTAGTTTGTTACCTGAAGATATGACATTTCTGTGTCTTTATATATTGTAATTGTTTTACTATATATATATCGATGTCTAATTGGTTGGTTTGTAAATATTATTTGTACTTTTACGCTGGGTCTTGCCTAGGGAAAGCTATGCTTTAGAACGATTACATCGATAGGTCGTGTGGAGAACCAAAGTGTTTAGGATCTTTGGTTGTGTTAACTCTGCCGCGTGGAGCGGGAGCAGAGCGGAGCCTGGCTGGAGTAGGGCGGTGGAGCAGGTGTGTTGTGTGACGCTCCCGCGAGTTGCCGCACTTCCGGGCTTTGGCAGCATGTAATTGCGCTCGACTTGCTATGATAGTTTCTGACACGGTGTCGCGGACGGAAAACAGCTGGCACATATCAAGAGCCCGTTTCGTCTGGTGACCGTGTCGAGAAGAAAGCGCGCCAACATCCAGCTTCTGTAACAGCGATGGCCGACAATGAGTGACTGTCGCCACCTCTCCGATCGACGACTGCAAAGCTTCAATAAACCAACAAGGAAAACTAAAAGCACGTAAAGTTTTAGAACTGTATGGCAGACCTCAGCTTTTCAAACTGTTGCATCACAAAAATACAGCAACTTGGCGTGAACCTTTGTTGCTCATTGTCGCAATTGCATTACCAAGCAGAGTCCCTTCCTTTTCCGAAATGAACTCAAGTGTCGTTGAAATTCAAACGCCAGTATTAAAGTAATATCATTCCATTTCAATGCGTTAATTTCAAAGTTCTGTTAAGGTATTCATAGCCCGCTATATTTAAATTACACAAGCACAAATTAAGGGTGCGAGTTTTGTTACCATATTTTAGCTTACCTGTGACTGCAGCTCAGCTTGGTACGTACTAAATTTTACTGTTGTTAATTGTTCAGAATCATTTAATTCAAGTTCAAAGTTAAATCTCTTCTTTCTAAATCGCGTAGATTCAAGTAGCTTTTGAAATGATTGTTGAGGTAGCCCAAGGCTAACCTTCTTTTATTGAATTTCGTAGTGCTTCAGAAACAAAGTTCACTATTAATTTCAGTCATTAAATTAACTTTCAATTTTCCGGTTTTATTAATTCTTTTGCTAAATTAAGACACAGTGTAGCGAAATTTATTACTTCTGACAAACATTTAGTTTTCACACAACACGTGTCAACCTTTAATTGCCACGCTTTTAATGCTAATTATATGTGCATTAACCTTTCTTTTTCTGTTATTATAGTAGTTGTCCATAGGACTGGCGACAGTAATTTTCCCCAAATCTCAAACATCTAATTAACGCCAATTAATTGTTAACGTAACGACCGCACATTTACTTTCTTTATTAACATTACCCCTTTTCAAAATTAATTTCCACCAGCTTCATTTGCATTTTTCCTTTCATTTAGATGTAACCCTTCCTCCCCTTTACCGACGGATTAACTTCGGTGACGATTGCTTTTCCCAAATTTCCATTAGGTACACGCGGTTTAATTTTTCACTGTCATGAAGGTCGATAAGTGAGGGGGAGGTTACAGACTGAGGGCATCGTGAAGGAGAACAACAGACAAACTCATGGAAAACAGAGGTCTATCGGAAGAAGACTGGCAGGATAGAAGTTTGTGGCATCTGAGAGAAGGCAACTGCTGGTATGCGGAAACGTCTACTATAGTGAAAGTAAATTGTTTTCGCGACGAAACCTAATTAATTATTTTAAATTTCAATATACATTTCTATGTTTCCAACAATATTATCAAAAATCGTTAGTAGTGGTTTGCACATTCAAATGGTGTCAACAGAAAGCTGATTGTGTCTCACTTACCTGGTCGCTCCCCAAGTGAATCGGAGACCAAGAATGTAATGCATAACCTTCCCACCACCATCAGTATCAGGTCTATCATTGAGAAGCAGGATCGTCCGTAATGGACCTCCAAGGTGCGGAACTGACCGCGTGGTCTCTAAGTTGAACACAGGTGTGGGTGACGCGACATTTGTGACACGCCTCCTACACACACGACTGAAGTGATTGACAGCAGTTGTGCGTTCACGCAACGACAATGCTTGAGTTAAAATTAAACTCTTAGGAAGGAACGAGAATGCTGCCAAACGTCCGGCAGGTGTAGCTCTCTGCCCTTATAGAGATCAGCTGACCCACTGTATTCCCACAGCTCTGCCGGACGCGGACGTGTCTGAGCAGTCAATGGGAGTGGTACCTCGCTCGGTATCGACTGCACCGTCTCAGAGAATCCTACCTTATTAATTCTTCAGCGCA
Source organism: Schistocerca cancellata (assembly GCF_023864275.1). Taxonomy (NCBI): domain Eukaryota; kingdom Metazoa; phylum Arthropoda; class Insecta; order Orthoptera; family Acrididae; genus Schistocerca; species Schistocerca cancellata. The sequence goes on along the minus strand of NC_064628.1, from coordinate 14,996,218 downwards.
ATAAAACACGACAGGACACCGTCCTTGGTACGCCGGATACGCCGTACTCGATACTTGGCCGACATCCGTAATAACACGTGCCTAACCGGGCGCACCTCTTCTCGTACTGCCAAGGCCACTAGCTGCAGCTGTTCTGTGTTTGGAAAAGTCAAAAGTTAGTTTTACGTCGACGCAGAGTGATTAAACCCTCGTAGACGACTGTTGCAAAGTAAGTGAAGGAAAATCACCATCCTGAAAGTCGTTCGCGGTCCCTTCTCATGAGTACAAGCCAAGTCAAACTCTTATTAACAAACAAAAGCTGAAAGAAATTGTAACGAGCCCAAAGAGAGCAATTCGACAGGTGTTCGGCGTCAGTGAATTCGACAGAAAAATTTTGTCAAAATATCTGACCAAAAATGCTAAGAACTCATATTCCGAAACTGTTTCTGCGAGTTCCTTCTATCAATCATAGAACGATACTGAGGATGCTGATGTAGGCGATTGTGCAATAAAAAACAATGTGGTACCTGTGAGATTCCTCAGAGGTTATGTGTAAGAACTTGTTGCCCTACTAGCAGATGGAGCAACGAAGGCGACGAAGCGACCGGAAAAAAGTCGGGTCTCGCCCGTCATCAAGAAGGATCGACTGACAACTCCACGTGATAACTGACGTTAATGTATGACAAAATTACGTGGACGTACTCGCTGTTGAGAGGAATGTCGTTACACGTATTGTCAAATGCATTGAGGTTGACGGACATCATTTTGAGCATTTACTTCATTAATGTGTTCACGCTGTAACAGCATGCGTTCTCAGAAATGATAAGTTCACAAAGGTACATGTATCACATTGGAACAACCGAAATAAAATGTTCGAACGTACCTACGCTCTGTATCTTAATTTAAAAAACCTACCTGTTACCAATGTTCGTCTAAAATCGTGAGCCATCTGTTTGTGACTCCTCCCATGAACCATGGACCTTGCCGTTGGTGGGGAGGCTTGCGTGCCTCAGCGATACAGATGGCCCTACCGTAGATGCAACCACAACGGCGGGGTATCTGTTGAGAGGCCAGACAAACGTGTGGTTCCTGAAGAGGGGCAGCAGCCTTTTCAGTAGTTGCAGGGGCAACAGTCCGGATGATTGACTGATCTGGTCTTGTAACACTAACCAAAACGGCCTTGCTGTGCTGGTACTGCGAACGGCTGAAAGCAAGGGAAAACTACGGCCGTAATTTTTCCAGAGGGCATGCAGCTTTACTGTATGGTTAAATGATGATGGTGTCCTCTTGGGTAAAATATTCCGGAGGTAAAATAGTCCCCCATTCGGATCTCTGGGCGGGGACTACTCAAGGGGACGTTGTTATCAGGAGAAAGAAAACTGGCGTTCTACGGATCGGAATGTCAGATCCCTTAATCGCGCAGGTAGGTTAGAAAATTTAAAAAGGGAAATGGGTAGGTTAAAGTTAGATATAGTGGGAATTAGTGAAGTTCGGTGGCATGAGGAACAAGACTTTTGGTCAGGTGAATATAGGGTTATAAATACAAAATCAAATAGGGGTAATGCTGGAGTAGGTTTAATAATGAATAATAAAATAGGCGTGGGGGTAAGCTACTACAAACAGCATAGTGAACGCATTATTGTGGCCAAGATAGACTACTACAGTAGTACAAGTTTATATGCTAACTAGCTCTGCAGATGACGAAGAAATTGAGGAATTGTATGATGAGATAAAAGAAATTATTCAGATAGTGAAGGGAGACGAAAATTTAATAATCATGGGTGACTGGAATTCGAGAGTAGGAAAAGGGAGAGAAGGAAACATAGTAGGTGAATATGGACTGGGGCTCAGAAATGAAAGAGGAAGCCTTCTGGTAGAATTTTGCACAGAGCATAATTTAATCATAGCTAACACATGGTTCAAGAATCATTAAAGAAGGTTGTATACATGGAAGAACCCTGGAGATACTGACAAGTTTCAGATAGATTATATAATGGTAAGACAGAGATTTAGGAACCAGGTTTTAAATTGTAAGACATTTCCAGGGGCAGATGTGGACGCTGACCACAATCTATTGGTTATGACCTGTAGATTAAAACTGAAGAAACTGCAAAAAGGTGGGAATTTAAGGAGATGGGACCTGGACAAACTGAAAGAACCAGAGGCTGTACAGAGTTTCAGGGAGAGCATAAGGGAACAATTGACAGGAATGGCGGAAAGAAATACAGTAGAAGGAGAATGGGTAGCTTTGAGGGATGAAGTAGTGAAGGCAGAAGAGGATCAAGTAGGTTAAAAGACGAGGGCTAGTAGAAATCCTTGGGTAACAGAAGAAATATTGAAGTAAATTGATGAAAGGAGAAAATATAAAAATGCAGTAAATGAAGCAGGCAAAAAGGAATACAAACGTCTCAAAAATGAGATCGACAGGAAGTGCAAAATGGCTAAGCAGGGATGGCTAGAGGACAAATGTAAGAATGTAGAGGCTTATATCACTAGGGGAAAGATAGATACTGCCTACAGGACAATTAAAGATGCCTTTGGAGAAAAGAAAACAACTTTTATGAATATCAAGAACTCAGATGGAAACCCAGTTCTAAGCAAAGAAGGGAAAGCAGAACGGTGGAAGGAGTATATAGAGGGTCTATACAAGGGCGATGTACTTGAGGACAATATTATGGAAATGGAAGAGGATGTAGATGAAGATGAAATGGGAGATACGATACTGCGTGAAGAGTTTGACAGAGCACTAGAAGACCTGAGTCGAAACAAGGCCCCGGGAGTAGACAACATTCCATTAGAACTACTGACGGCCTTGCGAGAGCCAGTCCTGACAGAACTCTACCATCTGGTGAGCAATATGTATGAGACAGGCGAAATACCCTCAGACTTCAAGAAAAATACAATAATTCAAATTCCAAAGAAAGCAGGTGCTGACAGATGTGAAAATTACCGAACTATCAGTTTAATAAGCCACGGCTGCAAAATACTGACATGAATTCTTTACAGACGAATGGAAAAACTGTTAGAAGCCGACCTCGGGGAAGATCAGTTTGGATTCCGTAGAAATGTTGGAACACGTGAGGCTGTACTGACCTTACGACTTATCTTAGAAGAAGGATTAAGAAAAGGCAACCAACGTTTCTAGCATTTGTAGACTTAAAGAAAACTTTTGACAATGTTGACTGGAATACTCTCTTTCAAATTCTAAAGGTGGCAGGGATAGAATACAGTGAGCGAAAGGCTATTTACAATTTGTACAGAAACCAGACGGCAGTTATAAGTGTCGAGGGGCACGAAAGGGAAGCAGTGGTTGGGAAGGGAGTGAGACAGGGTTGTAGCCTCTCTCTGATGTTATTCAATCTGTATATTGAGCAAGCAGTAAAGGAAACAAAAGAAAAATTCGGAATGGGTATTAAAATCCATGGAGAAGAAATAAAAATTTTGAGGTTCGCCGATGACATTGTAATTCTGTCAGACATAGCAAAGGACGTGGAAGAGCAGTTGGAGGAATGGACAGTGTCGTGAAAGGAGGGTATAAGATGAACATCAACAAAAGCAAAATGAGGATAATGGAATGTAGTCTAATTAAGTCAGGTGATGCGGAGGGAATTAGATTAGGAAATGAGACGCTTAAAGTAGTAAAGGAGTTTTGCTATTTGGGAAGCAAAATAACTGATGATGGTCGAAATAGAGAGAATATAAAATGTAGAATGGCAATGGCAAGGAAAGCGTTTCTGAAGAAGAGAAATTTGTTAACATTGAGTATAGATTTAAGTGTCAGGAAGTCGTTTCTGAAAGTATTTGTATGGAGTGTAGCCATGTATGGAGGTGAAACATGGACGATAAATAGTTTGGACAAGAAGAGAATGGAAGCTTTCGAAATGTGGTGCTACAGAAGAATACTGAAGATTAGATGGGTAGATCACATAACAAATGAGGTGGTATTGAATAGAATTGTGGAGAAGAGGAATTTGTGGCATAACTTGACTAGAAGAAGGGACCGGTTGGTAGGACATGTTCTGAGGTATCAGGGGATCACAAATTTAGCATTGGAGGGCAGCGTGGAGGGTAAAAATAGTAGAGGGAGACCAAGAGATGAATACACTAAACAGATTTAGAAGGATGTAGGTTGCAGTAAGTACTGGGAGATGAAGAAGCTTGCACAGGATAGAGTAGCAAGGAGAGCTGCATCAAACCAGTCTCAGGACTGATGACCACAACAACAACAACAACAACAACAACAAATCAACATGGATTCAGTAAACGGAGATCTTGCGAAACTCTGCTCGTTTTGTTCGCCTATGAAATCGAGAGCGCCGAAGACAGAGGCACTCGGTTTGATGACGTATTCCTTGACTTCCGGAAGGTATTTGACACCGTTCCGCGCAGCCGTTTAGTGAACAAAATACAAGGCAGCCAATTATTGGGTTAGATTTGCGACTAGATTTAGTGCCTCATCTAAGATAGAGCTCAACAACTCCTTCTTAAGGGATGAAAGTCGACAGATGAAAATGTAATTTTGGCTGTATCTGAAGGCAATGTCATAATGGCGTAACCGAAAGTATCCGGACATCGCCATGTAATGTGGAATTGCCAACTACAGGTCAGGAGAGGCGTGTACATGTCTCCTCTGCAGTTCAATCATAAGTACTGGGTTTGTAAATAAAACTGCCTTTTCCTGCTGCTAGTTACTTTATTTATCCAATACGCGTTTCGCCTTATCTTGTTCCGAGGCATCATCAGTGCGATCTATAATGATACAGTTTTGTTAGTTTTAGATTATGAGACAGTTCACGTCCTGATCTTTTTGTAAAAAGTAATTACTCCCGATTTGCTGATCCGTGTTTCTTCAGATCTGGTCTGCAGGTCGCATATGGCAGTAATAAAAGTGGTTGTGCGACCTGCAGACCAGATGTGAGAAAACACAGATCAGCAAATCGGAAGTAATTACTTTTTACAAAAAAATCAGGACGTTAACTGTCTCATAATCTAAAACTAACAAAACTGTATCATTATAGATCGCACTGATGATGCCTCGGAACAAGATAAGGCGAAACGCGTATGGGGTACATAAATTAAGTAGCAGCAGGAAAAGCCAGTTTTATTTACAAAACAAGTATTTATATGCTTGCTGCGGAAGATGGCCACGCAAACAAACTTGTTACTCTTAACTGCCTGACAGAGAGTTCGTCGAACCACTTTTATACGAATTGCCGTTCCTGTCACGAATGTGCACGGGAAAAACGAACAGGAACAGTTAAATCTACCCATGTGAACTGTAATTTTTCTTCTTTTATTACGATGATAATTTCTTACTACTGAGGTTGGCGTAAAAAGAATATTTTCGCATTTAGAGGAAAAAGTTGGTGATTGAAATTTCGTGCAGAGATCTTGCTACAGCGAAAAACGCCTTTGTTTTAATCATTGCGAGCCCATCTTGTATTTCATGTCTGTGCTACTCCCTCCCCTAATTCGGGACAATGCCAAACGAGCTGCCCTTCTTTGGATTTTTTCGATATACTCTGCCAGTCGCAGCTGGTAAGGATCCCATGCCGCACAGCATTATTCCAGAAAAGGTTGGTTGGGTGATTTGGGGGGGGGGGGGGGGAGGGGACTAAACAGCGAGGTCATCGGTCCCATCGGATTAGGGAAGGAAGTCGGCCGAGCCCTTTCAAGGGAACCATCCCGGCATTCGCCTTAAGTGATTTAGGGAAATCAGGGAAAACCTAAATGACGATGGTGGGACGCGGGCTTGAACCGTCATCCTCCCGCATGCGAGTCCAGTGTGCTGACCACTGCCCCGCCTCGCTCGGTCCCACAAAAAGACGCACAAGCGTAGCGTAGGCAGCGTCTTCAGTAGATCTGTCGCATCTTCTAAGTGTTCTGCCAGTTACACTCAGTCTTCGGTTCGCATTCCCCTCGACGTTTCCGGTGTTATCGTTCCGTTTTAAATCGTTCGTAATTGTGATATCGAGGTATTTAGTTGAATTGATAGCCTCCAGGTTCGTGTAATTTATCATGTAACCGAAATTTAAGGCATTTCTTTAGTATTCGTGTGGATGACTTCACACTTTTCGCCATTTAGAGTCAACTGCCGCATTTCGCACGATACACATATCTTAACCAAATCATTTTACAATTGAGTTTGATCTTCTCATCACTTTACTAGACAGTAAATGACAGCTTCAGTGAACGTACTGATTGCGTGTTGTCGCTAGTGTGCTTTACATAGGAAATATGGAAATTTGTGGCAACGTCTATGGGAACAAACTGCTGAAGTCATCGGTCCCTAGACCTACACACTACTTAATCTACCTCAAACTAACTTACGCTAAGGACACACACACCCATGCCAATGGGAGGACTCGAATCTCCATAGGATGGAGCCGCGCAAGCCGTGACAAGGCGCCTCAGAGCGCACGCTTTACACAGAATCCGTCTGAATTTTCTGCCAGATTTCGAGAGAGAGTTTCGCTGTAGAAGCTGTTAAAAGCACTGGATTCCGCACTAAGCCAAACATCGCCAATCTATTAGATTTTGGTTTCTCTTGAACATGGAATGCTTCTTTTCCTTACTTCTGCAACATTGTTCCTTATTTGTTTTGTATACCATGAGGAATCAATTACATATCTTATCAATTTTTCTCTCAATTGCTGCCGATACTATTTCTTTGTATTCAAGCCACTTGTCGTCTACGCTTACGTAGTTAATTTTTATGGATTTGAGACATTATCTTAGAAAAGCGCAAAGTCTGTCTTCATGTGCTTTTTTAAAAAATATATGTACTTACTTACTTCTTGGCGCTACAGCCCATGTAGGACCTTGGCCTCTCTGATGATCACAGCCCAATTCTGTCGATTTTCTGCTGGTTTTCTCCATCTCCTGACTCAAATCTTTCTCAAATCATTTTCCACAACCTCCAGCCATCGTTTCCGGGGTCTCACTTTGCTCCTTTCGCCACCTGGATTTCCTGTGTAAACCATTTTTGACATCTAGATCCTCTGACATTCGCTTTACATGGCCCAGCCTTCTTAATCTTTTACATTTAATTTCAGTCACCAATTCAGGTTTTATATACAGTTCTTCCAATTACTTGTTTCTCTTTATCCTCCATTGCCCGCCTCATACACGGCTACAGAAATCTTTCTTAATATCTTCCTCTCCCATCTTCTCAAGAGCTCTTCTTCTGCTACAGTCATTGTCCATGTTTCTGAGTCATACATTACCACCGGTCTTATGACTGTTCGATAGCCAATCACCTTCGATTATCTGGCCAAGACGCGTGACTGAAGGCTCTTGATCAGGGCCCAGTAAGCTCTATTTCCTGCAACAATCCTGGATTTTATTTCTTCTCTTATTCTGCTGTCCTCCATAGCCAGCACTCCCAGGTATTGGAGCTTCTCACATCTCTCATAATTGTCTCTGTTCAACTTAATATATTTCTCTTTAACAACAGCATTTTTCCTGGAAGCAGAGAGATACTGTGTTTTGGTGTTGTTTACTCTAAGTTCAAATGGTTCAAATGGCTCTGAGCACTATGGGACTTAACTTCTAAGGTCATCAGTCCCCTAGAACTTAGAACTACTTAAACCTAACTAACCTAAGGACATCACACACATACATGCCCGAGGCAGGATTCGAACCTGCGACCGTAGTGGTCGCGCGGTTCCAGACTGAAGCGCCTGGAACCGCTCGGCTACCCCGGCCGGCTTATTCTAAGTCCCAACGGTACTGCCTCCTTTTACAGTCTGCCAAACCCTTCTTCCATTTCTTTCAAACTTCTACGCAGCATACACACATCATCGGCATAAGCTAGATTCTGGTGCATACGGTTAAACAGAGTGCCACCTCAGTTATCAATCTCCACCTTTCGCATCACTCTCTCCATCATCCCCCTGTCTTAACCCTTTGATGACCTCAAATTCTTTACAAAGTTTTCCTTCTACTTTTACCTGGCATTTCCTGCTGGTGAGGGTCATTTGCACCAGTCTGGTAAGTTTACTTGTGAATTCCATCTCCATTAAGGTGTCATATAGCTTTTCCCTTTTTACACTATCATAAGCCTGTTTAAAGTCTACAAAAAGGTGGTGTAGATCCACATTATATTCATAACTCTTTTCAATTACTTGCCTTATAATGAAGATCTGTTATTGTCCTTCTGCTCTGGTCTGTTATTGATCTGCCTCGTCGAAAACCTCACTGGTAGTCTCCGAGTATTTCTTCTGCAATTGGTGTACGTCTGATAGCAATGACTAGATGTACTTTTCGTTTATTTGCGTTGGGTTTGGAAGTTGCAGTATTCAGTCTCACTACAACGACCTTGAGGTCACTAATTCTATGAGTAAGTGACCTGTCTGAAATGAGACTAGGCTTTCGTCGAACTGTTTAGCCAGCTTTCTACTAGCGTTTGGAGTTCTGGTTGTTTCCGAACACAGCCACGACAATTTACAACTACAATAATGATTATTGCTGTGTTTTCAGTAGGGAAGCAATAAGCGCAGAATACATCGCTCAAGAGAGCTCAGGAGCTTCGAACGTGGACCAGTCACTGCATGTCATCTGAGTAACAAATCCACCAGAATCATTCCAACACTTCTAAAGCTGCCAAAGTGGACTGTTGGTGATGTGATTGTGAACTGAAAACACGAAGGAGCAGCCACAGCTAAACGAGCCCCTGGAAGACATCATGTACTCACGGAGACGGACCATCGAACAGTTTGAAGGATGACTGTAAATGACTGCATGAAACCAGAGGAAGGAATGGCTCGTGAGTACCAAAGTACCACCAGCAGTCCACCCAGCACAATGACTGTGCGTAGCGAGTTAAAGTAAATGGTGTACGATGGCAGGGCATCTCTTCAGGAGCCGCACATTTCTGTTGTCAGTGCTAAGCGAGGTTTGTGGTGGTGTGAAGAGCGACACAACTGGACAATGGATGACCGGACACAAGTGATTAGGAGTGCTAAATCACGCTATAGACAGTGGCAATCCAATGGGAGAGTTTGTGTTTGGCGAATGCCTGGAGAATGTTGCCTTTAATCGCTTGTAGTGCGAAGAGTGAAGGAGGAGGTGATGATAAGGAATCGGGATGTTCCTCGTGGCTGCGGCGTGGTTGGCTTATTGCGATTAAGAAAACGTAAATTGCGGAAGGATATGAACACATCTTACAGCGGTATGTACTACGTACAGCTTTTTATCAGCATAACAATACGAGCTCCTCGCCATGCTGTGCAGGTCACAGGGATGTCTTCCAGCCGCCGTGCCATCCACCATCTTGCGATGTCATGCGGATGCTTTATGGAGGAGCATGTGGTCAGCATGTCGCTCTCCCGGCCATTCTGGAGACATTCCAGGCCGTGGATCCGCTACTGTTTGGCAAAGTACCTCCTCAATTGGCATCAGGAGGCCAAGTGCATCCCGTGCTAGTCCTCCTACACCCAGGAAAGGTCTTTGGCACTACCGGGAATCGAACCCAGGTCCTCCGCATGGCGGCCATTTGCGCTGACCACTGAGCTATAGTGATGGACAGCATGACAATACGCCATGTCATAAAGTAGCTTCCGTGAGGCAGTGGTTTGTGGACAATAACACAGCAGAGCCTCAACCCTGAACCCAATGGAACACTTTTGGAATGAGTTACAATGTCGACTTGGCTCCAGACCGTAACGTCTAACAGCATTGCATCTCGTTTCGGCTGTTGAGAAAGAATGAACTGCCATTCCTCCACAGATATTCAGACAGCATGTTGGAAGTGTCTCCAGCATTCAAGCCGTCATAAAGGCGAATGGTGGACACATCTCACATAAATGTCGACGAATAGGTGTCCGCGTACTTTTAATCACATAGTGTATATAAATAATCTAGTGGATAACGTCAGAAACCCCATGAGGTGGTACGCACCCCGTCGGGCCGGAAGAACGCAACAGGCTCGTAGTCAAAGGAACCTCTTCGAATAACTCTCGAAGCGCATTTTCAAGAAAGTGTAGACAATGAATTCCTATCAGACTATGCGGCAACACAACAGGTCCAGTCAACTGACGGTCTATCACGCCAAACTACACATTCACAGAGACGCGTTCTTGAAAATTTGTCTCCACAAAGATGTATGGACTTTCGTCGGACTACCGACGTGTGTTACTTGTGTTGTTGATACCATCGTGAGTGAAAGTGGGAAGGTTGCAACGACAGAAGACTAGCGAAATGCAGGAAGACTGTACAGAAAAGAAGTTTGGTACAGGAACTGGCAGCTCCTGTTGAGAATGGATAAATGTGCAGGAGAGTGGACAAAAGTAGAGACACGCCGAAAATAGAACACATTATCTCTCCAGATACCTTGCAGGTCAAGCGCATCATTTTCATTTGCGTAGTAGCTCACAAATTGATATGCATTTCAATCCTGAAAAGGGCTCCCGTTTATTTAGTGTTTGAGATGATATATTGCGCCAAAGGTGATCGACGTCGTTAGAAACCGGTCAAGGAGAAGTGAGAAGATGAGAACGGGTCGGTATCCATTAAAGCGATACGGCCCGTACAACCGACCGGAGAAACGACTTGTGCCAACACTGGTTACACAGCAATTGCTGTGCGATGTAATTGGCCGGATTCAGAAACACGAGAGGCGCCGTAGAACGCTGCCGCTTCGCAGAGGCGATTATTAGCATAAATCAGACGGAGCTGGCTGCGGCCTTGGGGCGGCACATCCTGCTGGAGATGCTGCCCAGCGTACGCACGTGCGAGGGACGCGCCGCAGGGGGGGGGGGGGGGGGGGGGATGCATCCGCTACGAGAACAGCCGGATGTCGCTCCCGCACAGCACAGGTCGGAAAACAACATCGAGAGCGCAGCTAGGTGTGCTGCCAGCGCGTGGTTTATTGTTGGGACACCGTCTAACAAACGGGCGACAGTACCAAGAAAATAGGGAAAAAGTCCTTGCGATAGCAAACGCCCTAACTCAGTTCTTCGTTAGAAAAAGCAAAAATTTCGAAATGGAACGGATACTTGAGAGAATTAAATAATGAAATGAGACACTAAAAGTAGTATGCGGGGTGTGGCTATAAAATATCGGGATTATTGCTGTGAAACATTTTACTTCAAAAACATAAAAATTTTGTCATATAGTAATATACTTCCCTCCTCTGTCCCTAAAACGCTCCATGCGCACTTTCCATTGATGGGAACAGTGCTGGAAGTCGCCATCTGTGAGCTCCTTGATCATGCATACCGCTTTTTCTTTCACTGCTTCACCGGACTGAGATCTTCTTCTTTTTAATATAGCTTAAACCTCGGGGAATAGCTGAAAGTCACACGGCGCTAGGCGGGTGGTCTAACAGTGGGATGCTGCACTTCGATAGAGATCTCTTAACGTACAATGCGGTATGACCCAATGCGTTGTCTTGCTACAGGACCAATTACTTGCTGCTCCGCAATTCGGGTCTTCTTTTCTCGTTTCCTCACGGACTTAAGCAAGAACCTGAAGTTAGTAATACTGATTAACTGTTTGACCTTCAGGAACACAGTGAAGACACACAGCTCCATGAATATACAGCGTGTTTGGGGAGGGTAGCTCAATATTGTCACACCGATAGTGTAACTAATTCTGAACCAAACATGTTATATGAACATAGGTCCGCAAATGCTTCGTTAAGGAGCTAGGGGAATTGAAAGGAACTTTAATTCTGCAAAATTGATGTGCACAACGTGAACGTATACGCAATACAACTAGACTGCAAGGTGATTATCTTGAAAACAATGTTACAGAGAAGTACAGTTATGTTACACATGTTTACATAACGTTTATTTACTATGCATTTAGTACATAATGCATTACAACATGCAGGTTACATGTATTCAGTTGAAAAAGACGTACCACGTCTTTGACAAATACCTTTAACACTTATCGTACAGACGATGTAAAATTCACAGAAGGGGTTCGAATATTCTACCATGAACGTCAATGCACTTTTGCGCTTCAGTGAGAACATGTTGTGCTGCTTGTTCAGTTGCCTGTGGTTGGTTCCTAATCACTTCAGCAGCGTCCATGATGCGACCAAATAGTTCATCTCGTGAATTTACCTCCACTTTGTGCACTTCTGTTTTCATCCAACCCCAACAATAGAAATCTAAAGGTGTAAGGTCAGGCGATCTTGGAGGCCAGTTAACAGCACCGAGACGGCCAGTCCAGCGATTAGGGTAGGTGCGGTTCATGTGGCCCCTCACACGTAATGTAACATGTGGAGGGGCACCGTCATGTTGAAAGTACATTCCAGTTCGTTTGGCTAAAGGAACGTCTTCCAATAGTTCCACAAATGAATTTTCAAAAAAAGCAGGTACCTCTCTTCCGTAAATAGCTGATTAATAATAAATGTATCTATCGAGAGGTTACCGACCATGCCGCACCAAACATTGATGGAAAAACCAACTTGGAAATTGCGTTCCACTGAAGCGAGTGTATTTTTCCCGTGACCACCGATGATTATTGAGTGTGTTGTTTATTCCATGTCGTGAAAACTAGGCATCGTCAGTGAATATTATGTGTGGAACCAAATGACCATTCTCAATTGCCCAGTGTCAGAATTGAAGTCGTTGGGTATCGTCGCCAACGAGGCGATTTTGGACATGCTGTATGTTGAATGGATACAGGTTTTCCACATGTAATGTTTCCCATACACGTGTCTGTGGGACATTCATACGCAAGGACATTCTTCGCAGGCTCGTACTAGAACATCACTCAACACTTGCGATAATTTCTTCCTGTTCTTGTGAAGTTTGTTGACGTGCACCCTCGGACGAAAAATGTCTGCTTGGAAGAGAGCCTGCTGCAAGCAAAGTGATAAACACTTTGGTAAACACCCTGCGACCAGGTAATCGTCGAGTTGGAAAGCGCCTGTGGTAGTCTTCTCTTGTAGCAGTAACAGTACCGTCGCAGAAGCCATAAACATACCGAATATCTGCGTATTCTTCATTACTGTAGACGTGTGGCATTGTCGGCAGCACTTGTACGAACACAGTTATCACCATACAGTACACATCTAACCGATCCGTCTCCGGTACACTACACAATGCGGCTCACATGGCACAACTGCGCAACCAACGGGTGATTGTACTAAGTACGTCACAGGACCATAATACGTGGTAGGCTGCATAGCATAAACATGGAACGTACCCGTGCATTGTTTGCAAGAAAATCACGTTACGGTCTAGTGGCATTGTGTATACGTTCACGTTGTGCACATCAGTTTCGCAGAATTAAAGTACCTTTCAATACCCATACCTCCCTAATGAAGCATTTGCGGACCTATGTTCAAATAACATTTTTAGTTCAGAATTACTTATACTATCACTGTTTAAAATATTGGCCTTTCCTCCCCAAACATTCTGTATAATAAATTCGTCGTCCCTTTGAATCTTGATTTGCCCTTTCAAGTTTTTTTTCGACTCTCGGTGAAATTGGGCACTTCCAGTGCATGGATCGGTGCTTAGTTTCTGGATCATAACTGATCAACCAACATTCATCACATGTTATCACTCTATCCAAGAAATTAGGAACCCTTTGGCTCTTCCAGTTCATGGATCGGCGCTTAGTTTCTGGATCGTAACTGAAAAACCAACATGTGTCAGTGTTACTACTCTATCCGAGAAATTAGGATCTTTTCAGTGTTATTCAAACTACCAGTACAAACATTTTCACGAGGTTCTTTTTCTTAGATAGAATTTTCGGCACCAGTTTCGCACACACTTTTTGTCATTTTAAATTAGTCAAGTAAAATTTGCCTTACGCGTTCTTTGTCAATTTCTACAGTTTCAGCAATCAATCGAATACTCAGCCAACTGTCAGACCGAATCAAATTAGCGAATTCTTCGATATTGTCATTCGTTTTTGGTGTCGAACGGTGTCCCGGGCGTGAGTCATCTTCAACGTCGTCTCGGCCATCGTGGAAACGTTTGAACCACTAAAAAAATTTCGTACGTTATGGACAGCATTTGCCATGTATTTCTTTTAGTAAAAAAAAGGTACGTTTGAAACGTCCCCTTAGAACAATTATACATATTGACTGTGCTTAACCTGGCACACAATAATTTTAGCGCAACGCAATCTGACTATCAAAATTCCCTGCAAAAGAATGGCCCTGACAAACATTAAACTATACCTTTTACAAATCACTTACCTCACAAAAATCTTCGCTGCTCGAACTACTGCAATACAGCGAGTGCCACTACTGCCAGCTAAATAAAAGATTCAAACTACTGAAGGTACTAACTACTGATAGGGATAGTTAGCAAATGAAAGATATTAATAGAGAACAAACAATGTATTTACCTTAATATTCATAATTGACATTCAGTCTTACAGATTATCAAAACTCCGCCATCTCTCTCCCCACGTCCACCACTGCTGGCGGCTCACCTCCAACTGCCCAACGCAATCTGCTGTTCACATCCAGCTATAGCAGTTCATTACAACAATGGCAGGCAACAATGCAAACTAGCCACATACTGCACACAGCACAGCCAGTGATTTTCATACAGAGAGCGCTACGTGGCATTACCCATATAAAAATCTAAACAGCCTACTTACATAGCCCCCATGCTCCCCACAAAAAATTTTACAAAATATTTTTGGGCAGTGGCCAATAAAGATTTGAAAAATTTTTCATAATTACAATAACAAAGATATCAAATGCACACACTTATTGATACAATGTTGGTCAACAGCAAAATTTTTTTCACAGTCAATAAAGACAGTCCTGATCATTCATCATAAGAGTAAACCTGCACTTTGTTTGCTCAAAGTCTGAGCAGTAAAATACAATGCACACGGAAGTAGTGGATTTCCATGCAGTCTTGAAGAAGTAGTATTGTCCTTCCAACGGTAAGATAGTGCTGACTCTTGACATGCTGACAGGTAATGGGCCACAACAGAGCAAACCCACAGCAGAGTCATTCGACATTTTGAAGAAGATTGGTAGGTAGGTCATCACAGAGTAGACCTACTGTAGTCCTGGTAGAGATTGTGGTAATGGTGGGCCACCAGAGGTGCAGACCCACTGCAGTCCTTGTAGAAAGTGTGGTATTGGTGGGTCATCAAAGATGCAGACCCACTGTAGTCCTTGTAGAGATGGCCAGCAGCCATCTGTTGCGACTGTGCAGGTGCACAATCACCATTGAAGAGTCTTGCGGATAATAGAGCAAGTCCATAACCACCACTTGTGCACTCACAAAGTTTTTGGAATTGTCCTTAGAACGAGCAATGCTGTTATCCAGTCCCTTGCTGAATTATTAACACACGTGCAAACACTATCAGTCCCTACTTCTCACATATTGTCCATATACTATGACCAACAGAAATGTGTGCAGTGAGATGGAACTTACAAGTTACTTAATTTGATGAACTGGTGTCAATTACAATATTATAACATACCAATACAATTACAAAGATACAAAATACATCATTAAAAACATAACAATACAGATAACATTTGTAGTAATAGGGGCTTTACAAAAGAATAGAAATAAACATATACATCAGTGTTACAGGAATGATGACATGAGTACAAAAATAAAAGATCAGAATCACTTTTGAAACGTCAACTTCACACATGAGCATTAAAACAACACAGAATAAATAATGTCTAAGCATCTTTACAAAGAAAATAACAGAGTATTAGAAAAATTCTACAACATAGCTCTCATCAGCTAAACACATAAGGACAGGAAAAACACAAATACACAAGGGTACACAAACATATAGCGGAATAACACAAAAGGAAAGGACAGGGTGTGTTTTCAGTGTAACATTTGGTACTGCAGTCCACCCCACAACTTCATTCGATAGATCTTTCGTCTTATTTCAACATTTGTTTCCACCAAAAAAATCCTATCCAAGCATGCTTTCTGTATTTATATGTTCACACATTGCTTACCTCATCATTTATTTCCAAGAAAATCCTACCTATACCTCGTTCCTGTATTCTATTCATATTTCTTTCAAAATAATTATTTCTGATTGTACCATACTCATTGGGCCCAAATCTTTTTCATGTAACCTTGCAATGCATACTTTACCTATTCTCCATAGTCAGTTTCTTATATAGTCTACCCCCTCTTAAGCTAACTTAAATCTACTGAGCTCAGATATATATACCAAGGGACGAGGCAATGCAGCATCACAAAACACAGTTAATATAAACAGCAATGAAAAAAAAACGCAGATTTGCGAAGCAAGCAGCATTAAGAAATTAGCAAAAGTCAAATTCAATAACACTATGCCTGGCAAACAGCAGCAACTTATACCTAGACATGACATAGCGCAAGCAAAAAAAATATTACACTAAAATGGCCATGTCTAATACCTATGTCACATCTTAACATTAGAGTGATGCATCACAAAAACTTACGCTAGTAGATAAGTTACCAAATCATAAAAAAATAATTTATACAATTCCTGTGAAGGGAAATGTCCTTTTTTGTGCTCCCTCATTTTTTTGGATAGATCATAAAATTATTTACTGGATCTGTAGGCATAAAATATTTATATTAGTGCATATATTAAATTTTATTTTAACTAATGCTGCAGTGCAGCTAGAAACTTGATATTAAACAAAATGTGTAAATAAATACATAAAGCAAGCCATATGGCATTTTTCTCAACTAGCAAGACAATAGCGGTGAAATGTTTCGCATCGTTTCATGAGGCATTTCAGTAAATATCATAAATTACGAGCTCCACAGTATGCTTTCAACGAGGAAATGTCAGTGGCGCGTACAATGGCCTTCCCTTTCTGTTTTTTTCTACCTGTGCTTCTAACGAGGCACTCAAACTAATGGCTTGTTCTCCAGGTGTCTGACACAGCTGTGTGCCCACGACGCATGTGCAGGTGGTCACTTAACATTCTTATGGAAATATTTACGACAGCAGTTTTCGCTACAGTGACAGTCTCATATAAAAATATTTCACAGGTCAAGAGTCCCTAACCACTATTCATTACTCCTTACCTTATTCGTCGACACTTTTTCCATATTTCATCATAACAGATACATAGCATAATCAAATAACTCATATAGCATCAGCTTATGGATCATAAACTTACCGCAACAGCATAATACACATCGTCGTCGTAAAAATAACATCATAAAACCTCAGTCAAATCTCAAAATCGTCGTAGCTTCCTCCAATAATTTCAAAACCTAACAAAATTCTCTGCTCATGTCAAAAGTGTCACCTGCCTCCAACGTACTTTAAAATCATACTCCCTTACCAAATACATCATTCAAAGTTCTCACAGTATCACAATGGTTTCAAAAAAATTATGAACAGTTCACAAAGTGCAGACAAAGTACAATTTCTTAAGTGTGAAGTAATCCAACTCTGTAATTGCGTAAACATGTGTCACTGACGTAGTAAAAAGATGTTTGTTTCTCTGTTAAATGATCAGATAGCTGTGTAATTTATGTGTTAGAGAAATATGGTACCGATGTGTTAAATTGTATAAGCAAATACCATATTAGCTAGGGCTCCTTGTGCTTGCCAAACACATGGTACACAAAGTAGGCGTGTACCCCCCTGAGGTTTATTGTAATTGTATCCTCAGGTATAATAGCTTACAGCAATGGAATGAAATGTATCACGAAAAACTTTCTTTGTAATTCAAAAATCTCTGAAAATAAATGTTTTAAGTACAAAATTAATCATTCAAATACGTGTCCTGTAGCGCTAAATATGCGTCTTGCTGTAAGATAATCTCTGGGAAGTGTCATAGTTATTGTCCTCCGAAAGCTAAGTTCTGCAGAAGTCAATGTACTTACCTCATGATACACAAAAGTGAAATGCTTTGCGTATAGATATCATACTTATTACGCTTATTGCCGTGATGAGGAAAGTACTGTGCTGTAACGTATTGTTGTGCTACAGAAAAGGCTGTCTCCTTGTAGCTATACCACAAAAGTTACTACTAAAACATGTCTCACTTTATAGAAGAATTCAGAAAAAACTGTGCAGATATAAAACAGATACACCGCAAAAGCAACATTGTAAATTGTCACTCATTAGTAACGTCGTGATAAAATCGTGTAGCTGTCACATAAACTAACCACTGTGTCATCTGGCATTTCACAGAAAGCACCTCAAATCCAGAATCCACTCTCAAGCAAACCAAAATGTTGCATGAAAATTTCATTAGCAGGGCTGGTAAATGTTCTAATCGTGCAACTAACAAGGAGGAATGTATAAATAACAACACTGTGTCGTCTGTTCGCAATAACAATGCATTCGCAATTACTTGTCTAAGTTACCTATGTTCTTGACTGGATGGTTAGTTAGCTTTAAAACATAGTTGCATGTTAACAGTTTCTCAGTGTGACAAATTGTACAAATGGTGTGAAGTGAAAATTGCAAAGACTAAGTTAAAAAGCAGATTATCTGTCAATAAATGGTTTTACATGAGAAATGTGGTGCAATCTTTTACCCTTTGCTCTTCTCAGTACGCAGAGGTTCAACTTGAATGCAAGTATCATGCGGTATTCGTCCGTAAAGAATACGGGAATTTTGCTCAAGGTTAGCGTCAATGTTATTTTTCCCTGAGCCAGCGGGCGCATGCGGCTGCCTGCGGTGTGAGTCATTGTCTGTTTCTTTGTTGGCTCGCGTCGTTATTGGGATTTGGAGACCTAACTTCTACAAATTCATCGTGACGAAAGTGCTCTGCTCTGTTTAAATCTCGCCAGTTCTGATGCAATTCAGGTCTGTCGTTACGATCATATCGTCTGTCGTCATGTCGGTAGTTTCCATAGTTTCTTTCTTGTCGGTCACATGGTGGAGAATTTCTCCTTGAATCGTAACTACGCGCTGGACCGTTGCATCTAAAGTTATTCTGTCTCCCTTGATAATAGTTATATTGGTTCCCATATTGTCTGTTTCTCTGATTGTCTCTGTGATAGTCATTACTGCGGAGAGGTGATCTTTCCCTGTAACTATTACTCTGCCAGTGGTTGTCATATGGGTGGTGTCTGTTTTGGTCACGATTTACGTTGTAAGAATAGGTTTGTCGTGGCCATTTATTGTTTCTGTCGTCACGGAATTGTGACGGATGTGACCTGTAATGATTGTTTTCCTGTTTTCGCATCCCGCGACTGTCTGTGTCAATTTCCAGTTCTTGTAACAGTCCCTGAAAAGCTTCAATGTCGTCTTTGCAACGTCCTGCTAAAATAATATGTCTCAAATGTTCGGGCAGTTTAATTAAGCAAATGCGGATGAGTTCTGAGGGGCTGTATGGGTTTGATAAGTACTGATTCTTGTGCAACATGTCTTCAAAATATTTGACAAGACTGGAAAATTCAGATTGTTCAAAGTGTTTCATCATCATGATGCTATGTTTTACGCGGTCTTGTGTAGCTTGAGACCAATATGCTGAGAGGAAGGCGTGGTAAAATTCTCCTTCACTGTGACAATCGTGAATGACCGATCGCATTCTTACAGCTGGTTCATTCTCTAAGTAGCCACACATAAATTCTAATCTGTGTTCTAATGACCAGTTGGGAGGAAAACAATGAGAGAATTGATGGAGCCACGCTTGTGGATGAATGTCGTTGGCAGAATTCTTGAATGTTTTGAATTTACGTGTAGTAATGAACAGCTTATAGTCAAAATCATCATGTCGGCGAGTCACATATCGGTCATTGTTACGTCGTGTCGGCGGTTCCATCTCAAAATTCGGTGCACCTTGCCAATTTCTTTCATAATTACCGAAATGCCCTGTGTTATTATTTTGTGGCTGTTCCGTATTTCTAAGTTCCTCTTCCCGTGTTGGAGCGCGAGTGTCCTCTGAAATACGTAATTCTTGTATCACCTGCGTCAACTGATCTTGTACTTCCCGGATTTCTCTTTTATACTGTGTATTAATTTGATTTTGATTTTGTTTGAATTTTCTTATTTGTTCATAGTCTTCTGTGTCAGTGAAGGCTACGGGTCTTGTGTCATTCAGATCATCATCTACCTTTGTAGATAAGTTAGTGACCTGATCCGAAAGTTCAGCTACTTTCTCCGATAGTGAACACATTTCCTCAGTGTGTTTTTCTGAACCAAGTTTCAGAGTGTCCATTTGTGTTGAAATCGAATCTACTGTGTTCTTTAAGTTTTCCTGAGTTTTTGCCAGTTGCGTAACCGAATCGGTAGATGCAACTGAGTCAATTTTAGCCCACAAGGTCTCATGATTTTCATGAACAATGGTTTGCAGCTCTTTTATGGCTGCTTCGTGATTCTGTAATACATTCTCATGACGCGAAAAAATAGGTTGGAAATGCTCACAAATTTGTGTTTTTACGTCATTACAGACTTTCTGACATTTCGATTCTATTTTATGTAACTCAGTAGTTAAATCTTCACGTGTTTGTTCAAGCATATGTTCCACTGAGTCTAACTTTTGAAGCTTTTGTTCCATTGTGTCTAACTTTTGAAGCTTTTGCTGTGTTTGTCTCTGATTTTGTTCCATTGTGTCTAACTTTAGAAGATTTTGTTCCATTGTGTCTAACTTTTGAAGATTTTGTCCCATCTGTCTCTGATTTTGTTCCATTTGTTGCATTAATTGCAATAATAATGTATTAGTGTCTGGAATCTGTTTCTCTATGCTTTTTGGCAGTGCGTTTTCACCGGCAGCATTCACATTTTGACAAGCAGAAAATGTGTCTTGACTCATTTGAGAAAACGGTGAGGACGCAAAACCTGAATCTACAGTATTTGCAAAATTGTGTCCTATCATTTCGGATTCCTGAGGCGAGCTGTTGCCGACCGATCGATCGATAATGCTTCCCTGTTCACTACCTGTTTGACTGTCTACGCCATTGTTTGACGCCCGCTCCATTTCCCTATGCACAGTTACCAAATTACTACTTTGAACATTAGTTAACTCATTACACAGTGGCGCTAACACATTGCTTTCGTCTTCACTGTCGTTTCTTAGTTTACTTTGGAGCCGAGTGTTACGTTTTTCACACGCCATTATTGTGACAATATTTCACACGATAACACAGAAAAACACAATTTGAAGAGCAAAAATAAGAGAACACATTAACATAGCACTGAAAATAATATCTAGTTAATTGCAGCTGCGAAATACTTGGTGCAAATCTACATGCATGCCACAACTGTTTTACTGTGCAACAATGAAAGACTGCAGCTACCCAGGAGATTCTCTCTACAATTACGCACTAGTAATAAACAAAAGCTACATTAAATACACAAACTACAAGAAAAAATCAGAAGATTCCAGTGAGGTATCCTAGGCTAAGGGTCGACATATGAAACGTCCCCTTAGAACAATTATACATATTGACTGTGCTTAACCTGGCACACAATAATTTTAGCGCAACGCAATCTGACTATCAAAATTCCCTGCAAAAGAATGGCCCTGACAAACATTAAACTATACCTTTTACAAATCACTTACCTCACAAAAATCTTCGCTGCTCGAACTACTGCAATACAGCGAGTGCCACTACTGCCAGCTAAATAAAAGATTCAAACTACTGAAGGTACTAACTACTGATAGGGATAGTTAGCAAATGAAAGATATTAATAGAGAACAAACAATGTATTTACCTTAATATTCATAATTGACATTCAGTCTTACAGATTATCAAAACTCCGCCATCTCTCTCCCCACGTCCACCACTGCTGGCGGCTCACCTCCAACTGCCCAACGCAATCTGCTGTTCACGTCCAGCTATAGCAGTTCATGACAACAATGGCAGGCAACAATGCAAACTAGCCACATACTGCACACAGCACAGCCAGTGATTTTCATACAGAGAGCGCTACGTGGCATTACCCATATAAAAATCTAAACAGCCTACTTACACGTTTCAGTAACAGTTTTTCAAGTTTTATGTGAAACTTCACGACAATTCGTTTCTCTATAATTACACTTAATTTTCTCGGTAAAACAGACACACAGATTTATCCACAGACACTAGAGATGCCGCGTTCGACTGACAAGGCTTTACGCTTCACAGCTACTGGTCGTACATCTTTGGCGCATGCGTATGTGACAGCATCAGTCAAGTTTTTTTATAGCCACACGTAGGCGTTTTGCTATTTCGGCAGCAGAACTGATGATGGCCGAACTAGGGAAGATGTAAAATGCAGACTGGCAATCGCAACAAGAGAATCAGTGAAAAAGAGTAATCTGTTAACATCTGATACAAATTTAAATGTTAGTCTTTTCTGGAGGCATTTTTCTGGAGGGTAGCCTTGAATTTAAGTGGAACGTGGATGAGCAGCAGTTCAGGCAAGAAGGATGTAGTGGCTTTTGAATTGCTATAGAAGAATGCTGAAGATGAGACGGATAGGATGAGTAGGAAATGAGGAGGTAACGAATCAAACTGAGGAAAAAAGAAATTTATAGTACAACTTGACTAAAGGCAGGCGTCGGTTAATAATAAATGTATCTATAGAGAGGTTACCGATCATGCCGCACCAAACATTGTTGTCAGTTTGGTAATGGAACAAACTTGGGGTGTAAAAACTGCGTAGAGAGAGAGAGAGAGAGAGAGAGAGAGAGACAAGACTTGAACATAGCAGGGAGGTTCAAGTGGATGTAGGTTGCGGTAGTTATGCAGAAATGAGGGCGCTTGCACAGAATTAACATGGAGAGCTGCAGCAAATCAATCTTCACAAAAACAATATGGCGATACAGTGGTTAGCATGTAACCACAGCTGCAATTTAACAAGGCCAAAAAATTGTGCATGTTTAATAAAATTAAAAAACCACCAAAAACAATAAAACTCAAACATATTTAATTATTAAAATTTAATTAACATGCTTGATATACAAAATATTACACAGTTAATCTTACACGACTAAGAAAGAGCCGTCACAAATATTGAAGTCAGCTATTTACTGTCGCAAGAATTTATTTTCATTAATATTATGTTTTAACGTTTCTCGCAATATAAGAAACACGTAAAATAACATTTATACATCCAGATAAACATCTTTAAATTGATGCGGAATCGTAATGACTGTACAGTACAATTTAGAATCAATGCAGAAATTTATAGATCTTCATTAATTTCTCGTGTCTTTTCTTGCTTGAATTGTTTCTAAAATTTGATTAAACAAGCCTGTAGATGGAGAAGATCCTCTCAATGAATGCGCTGGTGGCAGGGCAAGAAATGAGGCACCAATAAAGTAGTTGTAAGAATAGGTTAGTAAGTGCCTTGAATAAATTAATCATAGGAATTTATCCCAAGAAAACAATATAACCCAACGGATGGCTTTTTCTTAGAAAATACCCAGGTTTTTCGCAATCACGAATGTAACCCAACGAAATTCTCGCAGCAGGTATTGAGCAAAGGCAAATTATTAAGTTCAGATCTGCCTTCCATAAGTTCCACATCCCTTTCCAATGCCCCTCCGAATCCTCTTGACAGCGGCATACAGATAAACGGATAATATATGCAGACCTAGCTGACCAAGAAACGTGATCATTTCTGCCAAACTGTCTTCGTGGGCACGTTACTTAAAACGACTAGCTTAGCGGACGCAGCTTCGCAAGCATACACTGCATGGTCTGTACACGCTGTCTTTGTTTTTCTTTATAGGTCATGGAAGCATGGTTTTTTTTAATGTACTTCTGACAAAAAACGAATTTGGTTGGTGGAGTCGCAGCTCTTTGTTAATACTGCCTTTTGAGTTCTTGTGGTGGCATTTCAATAGAAGCTTTCAGCCCCTGACACATATTTCCTTAGGAGTCAAATACCAGTTTCCATAGATTTAGCTTCAAAGATTTTTTAACTTAACGAAATATTTTAATAAAAATTTTCATCCCTTATTTCACCCCCATAGGGATTGAATTTCCAAAAACAGTGAAAAATAAGTTTATTTTTACTTCTAAAAGGGAAGTCTAAAACCAATTTTCATACATTTAGCTTTAAGAATGCTTTTTTTATTAAAAAATCCTTAACCCACCATTTTACCCTCTTGGTAGTCTAATTTCCAAAAATGCTGAAACACGCATTTTTTTTCTAACCTTGAAGTCAAATACTTATTTCCATAGATGCAAGTTTAAAACTGCTTTAGTATGTCTTCCATTATGGCGTATTTGAAAAAATTGTTCACCAATTTTCCACCCAAATAGGGATTAAATTTTAAAGAAGCGCTAAAACATGTATTTTTTTTATTTCCGACCTAGGAACGAAGTACCAAATTCTAGCTTTAAAACTGTCTCAACAGTAACATATATTCAAAGAACTTTGCATCCCCTGTTTACGCCCTAAGGAGTGGAGTTTCGAGAAATCCCGTCTTAAACGATACCTACAGTATAAGATGAACACCCTCTCCAAATTTCAAGTTCCTATCCTTAGCGGTTTGGGACACTTCCTATTAATGTAGAGATTTGTCAACTGATGACTAGAATGCGAAGGCACTCCATCGTGCTGGAAGAACGTAAGAGTCTCGTCGTCAAAGGGACCTCTTCCAATGAGTTTGGAAGCTCATTTTCAAAAAAGCGTAAACAATGAATTCCTATCAGACTACGCGGTAACACAACAGGCCCAGTCAATTGATCGTCTACCAAGCCAAACTAAAGATTATTGAAAATTTGTCTCCAACGAAGATGTGTGGATTTTCGTCGGAGCACCGGCATGGGTTACTTGTGTTATTGATACTGTCATGAGTGAAAGTGGCGTCATCAGTAAACAGTTCAAATATCCGATTTGCAGTTAGACAGCAACAAAATTCCAATCGTTTACTTTCATCTCCTCCTCGAAAGCGTTGAACCCCATGTAGAAGACGACAGGGGCCGTGTATTTAACGTCCGTTATATTTTCGTAGGCGGAATTTTGCCTGTACTTGTTGAATGACTACGTTCTAATATTTGAATAATGTCTTCTAATTCATCTGAGCTTTGTTCGTTTTGACGGTGAGAGGAAACCACACTTCTGGACGCTCCAGCAGTCTCTTGCAGTGCAGTGAAAACATGAATAAACATTCTTAAATCTGCTGCTCTGCGGCTAGGAAATAGTCTGCCGTATGCTCTGTAAGCCGCACCATCGTTTCCTTTACAAAACCCGTACGCAGTTTAACGAAATCACTGCTATTAATTTCGTTAAAGACTGAATAATAATTAATTATTATTATGGTTGCTTTTAGTTACTTAATTTGTCTCTCTTTAACTTTCTTCTGTAAGTACGAACTTTGTTGTAGAACCTCTCTCTTATTTAAGTGTGGTAATAAAAAATTCACTTTCAAAAGAATTACGTACATTTAAAAATTACGTGAACTCATATTAACTGATTAAGAATATTTAGTTGAAATTTAAATCCTTTACATCATTCGGCCTTGGCACACATTTTCTAAATGCAGTGGGTTTTTTCTGTTAAATATTTACTGAATTCTTTCCCGGCGTTAACTATGGAGCACAAGATTATCTCTATTATCAGAAAATGGTTAATTATTGCCAAGCCGACATTTAATTATCACTGATCAAACCTACTTCGCTATACATTTAAGCTATTTGAAAGAACCAAAATTGTTTAATTTCAATGATAACTAACATTAACTATCCGCCTACGAATGCACAAACGTATAATTAGTTTAAAAATTCATCAGTCCTAGGATCACTGTAAAAGAAGAACAATTTCTTAATTCACTGTTAATTTTTATCTATCTGTTCCCGATTTACGGGTTTGGTTGATTTTTCCTTTAGCGGAACAATTTTTCAAATGTGCCGCCGCTGCAAATTGATCGGTCGCGGCACAGCCCAGCAACACCGCTAAAAATGCTGAAAATTCTTTAAAGAAATTTTTATAGATGATATGGGCAAGCTAATTTACATTAATAATACACACTTTTGATAAATTCTGATATATTTAGATCAAACAATAATTCAACTCACATTAATTTGTAACGCCTCCTCTAATGGCGGCTAAATCTAGACAGAGACAAAAGAAGTCTACCCATTCATAAATCGCTTCGACACAGCTTCCTCTCGCATTCAGCTCTACACAGAGAAGACCAAAGAATACGCTGTACATGGTTCTTTTATACTACTGCTGACTATTAACATTTCTTTGTAATTTGACAATATTATTCTCCTCTGGCTAACTTTCACATCTCTGTTATCGCAGATACTGACACATTTCACAACCACATAATAAATATAGAAAAATTACTATCCTAAATACAGAGAGAATACTACTACAAAAAAATATTACGATAATAACAAATGTCTTTTACACAAAATTCAATAATATTTTTGTTCAATAATTACGGTATATACAACTTGCTCAGAGCGGCGTATATGGTACAAATAAACTCTAGTTCATTAATAGCGGGAGTTTGCCAGGGAACGTTACAGCAGGTAAAACGTCGGCATAGTCACCGTTTTTAAATACAATCGGCGTGCTTAAACAATAAAGTCGAATTTGCCAAAGAATCGCTGTCAAACCACTGCCGAAAAATTCAATTATATAAACTCAAGCACAAGTTCACACCTTGAACTTCAAAATAAATATGACATTTAGTGAATAAAATTGTAGCAACTGTAGTACTAACTCGGGAAACAAAAACTTATTTCCGTAACGAACAAAAATTGAAATGCTTCATTGGAATTGGTTTGTACTCCCACCTCATAAAATATTTACAATTCCTCCAGAAACAGGCTGCATATATGCGTTATTGATGTCGGTTTAAACACTGCGCGCTGCAATTTTACCTGTGCTGTTAGAAGCAGTTTCGGCCTCTCTGAGTATTATTCCCTTACTGTAAAGAGGATTGCCGTAACCAGACAGGGATTTTTCATCCTCGGCTTTGCATAAACGAGCCTCTAACCACGGAGAAAATGACGGACGCATTCCTCTTCGTGTAATGACTGATGCGCTTATTCAACAGCAGAAAAACATTTGACTATGGTGGTAAACGCAACCAGTTCTCACACTTCCGTAAATCTTTTGATGGAGAGTGTTATCTTCAGGAACTGCATAAATCGTACCTTGCTTATTTGTTACTCGTAGCTGTGTACTGTTCATTACATATTCAAACACCGTAATGGCTCTGCTGTCTTTTTCAGTCCATTCTATACACATCAAAAAAAGTTTTGCATCACTTCGGTTCCGAGGGTACCGGAACCTGTACAGAAAACTGGAATAGAGATCAACATAAACATCATTTCCGCCCTTTTTATTGCTCATGAAAACCACACATTGCACGTTGTACACCCATACAGCAAAACCTTCAGAGGTGGTGGTCCAGACTGCTGTAATCACCGGTACCTCTAAAACCCGGTAGCACGTTCTCTTTCATTGATGCATGCATGAATTCGTCGTGGCAATACTATCCACAAGTTCATCAAGGCACTGTTGGTCGAGATTGTACCACTCCTCAACGGCGATTCGGCGTAGATCCCTCAGGGTGGTTGGTGCGTCACGTCGTCCATAAACAGCCCTGTTCAATCTATCCCATGCATGTTCGATAGGGTTCATGTCTGGAGAACATGCTGGACACTCTAGTCGAGCGATGTCGTTATCCTGGAGGAAGTCATACACAAGATGTGCACGATGGAGGCGAGAATTGTCATTCATGAAGACAAATGCCTTGGCAGTATGCTGCTCATAAGGTTGCACTATCGGTTGGAGAATGTGGTTCAAGAATCATACAGCTGTTACACTGCCTTCCATGACTATTAGCGGCATAGGTAAGCCCCACATAATGTCACCCCAAAACAGCAGGGAACCTCCATCCTGCTGCACTCAAAAAAATGGTTCAAATGGCTCAGAGCACTACGGGACTTAACTTCTGAGGTCATCAGCCCCCTAGAACTTAGAACTAATCAAACCTAACCAACCTAAGGACATCACACACATCCATGCCCGAGGCAGGATTCGAACCTGCGACCGTATTGCTGCACTCACTGAACAGTGTGTCTAAAGCGTTGCGACGGATGGGGTTGCCTCCAAACACGTCTCGGACGATTGTCTGGTTGAAGGCATACGTGATACTCATCGCTGAAGAGAACGTGATGCCAATCCTGAGCGGTCCATTCGTCGGGCGACTGACCGCGCCGCTCGAACTGTCAACACAACTGGCACTGCTAAGAGTATCCTACGACTGCCACATCGCTGGCAATGAGTTACACACAATGCTGGTGACTACTTTGAAGGTCACTAAAACTTTGAAACACGTATCTATTTTGTACGAGCTGTAAATAAAACAGTAGCCACTATTAAAGTTCCAACCCTCGTATAATGCTATTTTGTCAAAAACTGACAATGAGCGTGAACCAGCCGTCTGAAGATGAACGTATCGGTTCGGAAACGGTAACGGCGCTGTTCAAATAAATAAATAAATAAATAACATTTTAAAATGGGGCTGGTTGCTGTAATCTTATGCGTAAGAGCCAACCTATATATTAAATTATCGTCAAGCTAAAACTTTTTAGTTTCAGCTTGACAATGTCCACTGTGGACAAACGGTAGATACTGTTATTCTGAAGAAGGTTGAGTTATCCCGACTGAAACCTAGGTAAACGGTGCAACTGAGGCTGTTCAGTATTGAAAGTAAGATTAATTTTTGCAGGTGACACGAGTGTTATAATAAATCCAATTCCATAAAAGGCAGCTGAAGATATTGTTAAGGATGTCTTTCAAAGAATTATTAAGTGGTTCTCAGAAAATGGACGCTCCCTTAATTTTGAAAAAATTCACTATATCCAGTTCTGTACACCGAAGAGAGTCATACCGACAATTGATGTAGCATATGAACAGGGCTCAGTTAACAGGGTAGATTTCTCCAAATTTGTGGGTGTTCACATTCATGACAACTTGAACTGGAAGAAGCATATTACTGAGCTTCTCAAACAACTAAGTTCAGCTTCTTTTGCTCTTCGTATAATCGCTAGTCTTGGTAATAAACAGATCAGCCTCCTAACGTACTCTGCATATTGCCACTCAATAATGTCTTACGGAATAGTTTTCTGGGCTAACTCACCACTTACACATAAAGCACTGATTGCACAAAAGAGAGCAGTGAGAATAATTAGAAGTGTTCACCCAAGGACGTCATGTAGGCACCTTCTCAAGCAGTTAGGTATCTTAACTGCCCCATCAAAATACATATATTCGCTAACGAAATTTGTTACAAATAATCCATCTCAATTCGCAAAGAACATTGATGTTCATACGTGCAACACTATAGGAAAAAATGATCTTTCCTATCCGTTATTGAAGTTGTCAGTTGCTCTAAAAGGAGTACATTATTCAGCAACAAAAATCTTTGATCATTTGCTCAACAACATAAAGTGTCTGGTAGGTAGCAGATCACGTTTTAAATCTAGCCTAAGTTCATTTCTTTTGGACAGCTCCTTCCACTCCATGGACGAGTTTCTGTTTCAGAAAAGGTTAAAAAAAAAAAGATTTGTACCTCTAAATGTTGTTGCATGTGTAGAACTAAACATTTTAATAATATTAATATTAGGACTGTAATCTGACTTGTTCCACTTTATGTCGATAAAATAATCGGGAAAATGATCTACAGAACATGACATAACTAAAACTAAGCTAAAAAAACTGCTCATTACTACGGAAAATTTTTACTATATAGCAGTGTCCTACGAGAACACTATCAAGAAAAAATACAATGAAGTTTTAATTTATTTCTGCCTCTTCATTTTGAGATCGATATTTGTCGAGAGACAGTCCCAGAATAAATAGCAATTTTCAAAATGTTTCGTTGCAGATGAACATTATGATAGGACATCATACTCTATTGAAATGCTCTAACGTGGGGCTAATTTCATTACAGGGGCAGAAATTGAGGATGAAAGAATGGAATGAAACCACAGTAGAATAAACATCAGAAAGCCTTTCGAAATTTAGAGCCGTTGTGTTTTCGTGTACACAGCATGATCGAAATCATCTGGACAGCCATACATAACGCGATGAGGCGTGCCTGCCATTGTAAAATAAGACGCACAGTACTGTGTTGTCAGCAAAGAAGTTGTAGCTCCACAATGGTACGGTCAAAAGAGATCAGTCACTTCACTGGATGTCGACAGAGTAACAGATCCATGAGGGAGATTTCAATCCTTCTAAAGCCGCCCAAGTCGACAGTTGGTGATTTGACTGTGAGCTGCAAATGCGAAAGAACAACTATAGCTAATCTGAGATCACGCAAACCCCATGTAATGACGACAACAGGAGCCATCGGACATTGCGGCAAGTGACTGTAAAAAAATCGAATGAAATCAGCGGAAGGAAATACTCATGAGTTTGGGAATACTACCAGTAGTCCAGGTAGCACAGTGACTGTGCATAGGGAGTTAGAACGGGGCGCAGCAGTGGATTCGGACACCACGATTCTATTAGCCTGAGAATACAAACTGTCATAAAGCAACTTGTGTGAGGCAGTGGTCTGTGCACAATAACATTCCTGAAATGGGCTATCCTTCCCAGAATCCTGACCTGAATCCAACGGAACACCTTTGGGACGAATCAGAACGTCGTCGTACCTCCAAACTCCACTACCTTCCCCTGTTTCACCTCTTGAGGACTTTTACGAACTACCAGACACCTCTTTGAAAGTGCCCCCGGCAGCGTTCAATCTGTCAAAAACATGAATGGTGGGCACAGTCCAGATTAATGTCTGCCAGTATGTGTTCGGATACATCGGCTCCCAAAGCGTATAACGCAGGGAGGAAATACTTCGAAGGAAAATAATAAATAACAACACATGAAAGAAAGCACAAAGCGGAAAGTGACATTTCTTCGCGGTGTGTAAACCTTTATTTCCTACGATGCTAATTCAAAAGTGATTTTTTTTTCATCTCTCTGAGTTGTACCGGTACCTCGTGTTTGTTGACAACAAAAGTAAAATTATTGTGATACCGAACAATATTGCATCGTAAAAGGGCCTACCCTAAAAACGACCTTTTTTTAGGAATTACGAATATCTTTAAAAATTATTTCGTTCTTCATTAATAGTGTATTACTTCATCACTCAGATCTACTAGTAGCTTCGCGAAGTTTTCGACAATATCGAAATTGGCATTTATTTAATCATAACTAATTCAATGCGATCAACAATGTAGCTTTCGCATAGACGGAATACATTTGCCACTCACAGTTCATGGATATTCTCTGGGAGCTAGTTTTTACTTTTGATAAAATTAAGAACCACGTCGTTTCTTTTGCTTCTCCCTCTCGTAGTAGGGCTGGAGTTTTGCGACTGGCAGTGGATTTTTCACAGTTACGCTATGTACGATGTGCGTAAATTTTAATTCACCGTGCAATGTTTCCAGAGGAATAATTTTGTGCTGCGGGCCGCAAGATGGTCTGCATTACACTTGTATTTACATAGTTAGCGTTAGTTAGCGGGGTGCCTAGGCGCAAGTGAGATGGCTGGAACTCATTAAATTTTTATATGCGCTGCCACACCGCCGCTCGACCTCCGTGTATGCGCGTTTCTGCGACAGAGTGAGTGTGCAACAGGGGGGTAAATGTTGCCGTCAAAGAGAGAAAGAGATGGACTGAACTGAGGGAAAGAAGGACCGATGCGAGCAGTGATCACAGTCGTTGGGAAGGAACATGAGAAGAGAGAAAAACAAAGATATACTTCTCAGTTCTCCCCAAGATAAAAGTAATGGAGAAATATGAATAATTTCTAGTGAAGTGTGTAAACAAACAAGGAACAGCATTATAATGAAACCTGGGAAAAGGCAGTTACATCGTCAGTTGTCATCCGCTGAGGGACTACATCCCAAGACACAACACACAACTTCCTCTTTCTCAAACACTCTCTAACTACGTCAGTTCCATTTATCTTGGACAAATAGAACAGAGAAAGGAAACTGCCTGGAGTAACCTCCTTCACTCTGCATGGCCTTGTATCATGTGTTTCTGACTTTCCTTAAGGCGGCGAGTGCTTCGCCGGCTATCCTGACTTAGCGAAGCGACTCTTTCATAATAAAAAGAAATATGTAAAAGTTTTGTCTAATTTCGAAATGCGTTGGCTTGAAATTTCATCTCGACCATTCTGATTTAAGGTCTCTGCATCATTCCAGGTGAATGTTGTGACGTTTCCTTGGACGAAATATTGTCGATTTGCTCACCTACGTGGTCAAAGTGCGCCCTTCCACTATGCGATGGATACTCAATGGGCAGGAAGTTAGATACTAACAGAAGGATCGTTTGGTAAACTGCAAAAATTAATCAGATGTCGCACAGTGTGACTTTAAGAGAGTTCCCTACACCCACGTCTCTCTTTCTTAGCTTTTATCCCGTCGTGTGGGATCCACTATTGTCTTGATTTTACTTTAATTTTTTGGCCACAGTAATCCCCTAACATAACCCTCAAATGGATAGTATAGTATTGCATACTTGCTGCATAGATTGAAAAAAAATTTTTTTGTGCGCCTGGAGTAGCAATTTAGTAAAATAACCAAAATTTCAAAGAGCAACGAAGTTCTTAAAGAATATCTCTGATACTAGGTGTGTAGTAGTTGGCTGCACTGAGGACTTCTGGTAACCTCTTTGGATGAGTGCACAGAAAGGGGTCGAACGTGAATTTTATTTAGTTTAACATAAGGCTATGTTTCAACACAACTCAAACTATTCAAACAGTGTATGCTCCAGGTTAAGAAATCTGGGGTTCTATTCGATCTTTGATCGCCCTGCGATCTAGTGACTTTTTTTGGCACTATCACAATGACTTTCTTCGAGTTTTTAATGCAGAATGGATTTTAACGATAAAAATGACTGGACTAAAATATCTCCTAGGATGCACGTCATACGTGAGAACAGAAACTGATAAATAAATAGAAGACTGCAGGCGTGTTTCTGTCCAAATCTCGAGCCTTCGCTCGTCCCGTCATCTAGTGACGTCTGTCTCCAAGAAGGGTGTTGCGGCTGTTAATTCTCTCTCGCGATAAAAGTTAGTCACTTTATTACGATACATTTTTTTAGTTCGACATTTAATTCTTGACTGTCTTGATTGTTTCATCTGAATGTTGCAGTCTTGTTTTCAAACTTATTAAAATATGGTAACGTTTTTTATCTCTTATTCTAATATGTCAGCCGCGCGGGAATAGCCGAGCAGTCTAGCGCTGCAGTCATGGACTAAGCGGCTGATCCCGACGGAGGTTCGAGTCCTCCCTCGGGCATGGGTGTGTGTGTTTGTCCTTAGGATAATTTAAGTTAAATAGTGCGTAAGCTTAGGAACTGATGACCTTAGCAGTTAAGTCCCATAAGATTTCACACACATTTGATCATTTTTTTCTAATATGTGAACAGAGATTGAACGCTCACGTGCCACCTAATTCGTATATCATTACCGCCTCTCGTACACAAAGTGACATTTTTTAGAGGACAAAATTTACCCTTCGTTTGTTACGTTTACTAAAAAATCAGCATAAATTGTTATGTATTCATACATACCAATATTCTATGGGGACTCGTACTGTAAATTTCTTCAAATACAATAGGAGTTCGTGTATCTTTGAATTGAGACCAACTTTACTTTAGAAATGCCAGTGGGTTACTAATTAGTGTTAAAAATCGAGAACTCATTATGATGTTTGGGAAGTAATCGACATACATCAGTAAATAATATCTTATCGTAACTCTTGCACACGGAGCAGTATTCACATGTAGAGAGAGAAAGAGAGAGAGAGAGAGAGAGAGAGAGAGAGAGAGAGAGAGAGAGAGAGAGAGAGAAGGTTTTGTGCACAAGAAAAGGGTAGGAACTAAGAAAGAAAATCACGCAGTAATGAGAATAATCCCTTGCAAACCAATTAATCTATCGAAATGAAACTTTTCGTCAGACTATGAGGGGTGTTCCGTAAGCAGTGCAACACATTATTTTCTTCTGAGAGCATGTTGATTTTATTCAGGATTTCAGTGCACCCCATTATTCTCTACTCTTTTGGCTACAAAATCTTAGTTTCTAATATAATCTCCGTTCATTGCGACGGAATTAGGCAACCTTTCTGTGAAGGCCTGTATCCGGCATGGTAGTACTTTACTGGTCGATGTCGGAGACAACTTCTTGTTGCATCAATAACCTCCACATCCTCACGTACAACTTCCAGCGGAGTGCATCCTTCATTGGGCCAAACAGATGGAAGTCGGAACGTGCGAGATCCAGGCTATAGGGTGGATGAGGAACAACAATCCAAGGAAGTTTTGTAACTCCTTTCGGTTGTGAGGTGTTGTGGGAGTCCTTGCGTTGTCGTGAAGAAGGAGAGTATTTTTTTGCGATGAACACGCTGAAGTCTTTTCTTCAGTTTCCTGAGGGCAGCACAGTACACCTCATAGTTCATCCTTCCACCATGAAGGAGGACATCAAACAGATTAACCGCTTGAGAACCCCATAAGACGGTCGCCATGAGTTTACCTGCTGAACGTGCGGTTTTGAACTTTTTCTTCGGAGGTGGTTGTGTGGCGTCGCTTCATGCATTGCCGCTTTGTTTGTGGTTAAGTGATGAACCCATGTTTCACCGCCTGTGTCAATTTTCGGCAAATATCGTGGCGCTAAGCCTCGTAGCGCACAAGTAACTCCAGACACGATGGTCTTTCGTTCCTTTTTGCAAGCACCTATTAGGCGCCGAGAAACGCACCAGACACACACCTTTCAGTAGCGCAACCGGTGGACGTGTGTGACAGCACAGCAAACAGAGACGTCCACTTGAGCAATGAGGTGTCTGATTATGATCAGTCAGAATGAGAATGTCCGCACGTTCCAGCATTCCAGGAGTCACAGCTGTGTCCGGCCGGCCAGCACTCGGCAGATCGGACAGGTTTACGCGACCTTGGTGCGATGATCACAGACAGACAGAATGTTTCAGGTAGGTAGTTTGCCCAGTAGTCCAGTTTCTCTCTTGTAGTGCAAGTGAGCATTAATTCCTTCTTATAGTGTAGTAACTTCTAAATATGGTATTTAAAAAAAATGTGGCACATACTGCTAAATGAGGTAGTATTGGTCAATACTACACTGAAAAGCAAAACACACTGGTACACCTGTCTAATATCATGTAGGGCCCCCGCGAGCACGCAGAAGTGGTGGAACAGGGCCGTGGCGTGGACTCAACTGATGTCTCAAGTAATGCTGGAGGGAACTGACACCATGATTCCTGTAGGGCTCTCCATAAATCCGTTAGAGAACGATGGGGTGGAGCTCTCTTCTGAACAGCATGTTGAAAAGCATCCCACATATGCCCAATAAGCATCAGACGGGATGCTTACGTACGTGTCACCTATCACAGTCGTATCTAGACATATCAGAGGTCCCATATCACTCCAACTGCACACGCCCCACGCCGTGGCGTGGACTCAACTGATGTCTCAAGTAATGCTGGAGGGAACTGACACCATGATTCCTGTAGGGCTCTCCATAAATCCGTTAGAGAACGATGGGGTGGAGCTCTCTTCTGAACAGCATGTTGAAAAGCATCCCACATATGCCCAATAAGCATCAGACGGGATGCTTACGTACGTGTCACCTATCACAGTCGTATCTAGACATATCAGAGGTCCCATATCACTCCAACTGCACACGCCCCACGCCGTGGCGTGGACTCAACTGATGTCTCAAGTAATGCTGGAGGGAACTGACACCATGATTCCTGTAGGGCTCTCCATAAATCCGTTAGAGAACGATGGGGTGGAGCTCTCTTCTGAACAGCATGTTGAAAAGCATCCCACATATGCCCAATAAGCATCAGACGGGATGCTTACGTACGTGTCACCTATCACAGTCGTATCTAGACATATCAGAGGTCCCATATCACTCCAACTGCACACGCCCCACGCCGTGGCGTGGACTCAACTGATGTCTCAAGTAATGCTGGAGGGAACTGACACCATGATTCCTGTA
This sequence comes from Schistocerca cancellata, assembly GCF_023864275.1. Classification (NCBI taxonomy): domain Eukaryota; kingdom Metazoa; phylum Arthropoda; class Insecta; order Orthoptera; family Acrididae; genus Schistocerca; species Schistocerca cancellata. The sequence continues at coordinate 14,960,388 of NC_064628.1, read as the reverse complement.
GGGCTCTCCATAAATCCGTTAGAGAACGATGGGGTGGAGCTCTCTTCTGAACAGCATGTTGAAAAGCATCCCACATATGCCCAATAAGCATCAGACGGGATGCTTACGTACGTGTCACCTATCACAGTCGTATCTAGACATATCAGAGGTCCCATATCACTCCAACTGCACACGCCCCACGCCGTGGCGTGGACTCAACTGATGTCTCAAGTAATGCTGGAGGGAACTGACACCATGATTCCTGTAGGGCTCTCCATAAATCCGTTAGAGAACGATGGGGTGGAGCTCTCTTCTGAACAGCATGTTGAAAAGCATCCCACATATGCCCAATAAGCATCAGACGGGATGCTTACGTACGTGTCACCTATCACAGTCGTATCTAGACATATCAGAGGTCCCATATCACTCCAACTGCACACGCCCCACGCCGTGGCGTGGACTCAACTGATGTCTCAAGTAATGCTGGAGGGAACTGACACCATGATTCCTGTAGGGCTCTCCATAAATCCGTTAGAGAACGATGGGGTGGAGCTCTCTTCTGAACAGCATGTTGAAAAGCATCCCACATATGCCCAATAAGCATCAGACGGGATGCTTACGTACGTGTCACCTATCACAGTCGTATCTAGACATATCAGAGGTCCCATATCACTCCAACTGCACACGCCCCACACCATTACAGAGCCACCACCAGCTTGAACAGTGCTCTGCTGACATGCAGGGTCGATGGACTCATGAGGTTGTCTCCATACCTGTACACGTCCATCCGCTATATACAACTTGAAACTAGACTCATCCGACCAGGCAACACGTTTCCAGTCATCAACTATCGAATGTCGGTGTTGACGGGCCCAGACGGCGTGTAAAGCTTTATGTCGTGGAGTTGTCAGGTGTACAGGAGTGGGCCTTCAGATCCGCTGATGTTCCGTGAACAGTTGGCACGCTGCCTCTTGTTGACAGCCCAACATTGAAATCTGCAGCAATTTGCGGAAGGGCTGGATTTCTGTCACGTTGACCGATTCTCTTCGGTCGTCGTTGGTCCCATTCTTGCAGGATCTTTTTTCCGGTCGCAGTTATGCAGGCGATTTAGTGTTTTACCAGATTCCTGATATTCATCGTATACTTGTGAGAGGTTCGTACGGGAAAATCCCCACTTCGTCGCTACCTCGGACATGCTGTGTCCCATCGCTCGTGCGCCAACTATAACACCACGTTCAAATTCACCTAAATCTTGATAACGTACTATTGTAGCAACAGTAACCGATCTAACAATTTCGCCACACACTTGTTGTCTTATATAGGCGTTGCCGACCGCAGAGCCGTGTTCTGCCTGTTTACATATCAATGTATTTGAATAGGCATGCCTATACAAGTTTCTTTGGCGCTTTCGGTGTATAAGACAAGTTCCTATAATTACCCATCCGGTAAGCAGTAGCTGTTGATGTGGACCTTTTTAGTTGTGACGAGTGACAGCTTACCGACTATTAGTAAGTGCAGTGTATCACTGATTTTTGCGCGATGAATAACCAGAGTTGTTAAAAAACGGTACGCTTGCAGAAAGACAACGACTCTGGTTTATTTGCGACGGGGCTCAACACCATTTTGTACAGATCATACCATAGTACTTCACAGCAACGTTTCATGGGTGATGGGTTGATCAAAGAGGTACGGTAGCATGGCCTCCCCGTTCACCAGACCAGAATCCTTTGGATATCTGGGTTTGAGGAGATTTAAAGATACTAATGTATACCCAACTCATCGGCAATTTCTACATGTTACAGGAGGTTGTGGCCAATGCACGTGACCCATTCCGAATGGAGCCAGGTGTACTTTAAACAGTCCGTGATTACTGCGAAGAAAGGGTGAACTATATTTCAGGATTTGCGGGAACCACACGCAGCTCCGCCTTGGATGTTCCAGTAGTATTTCATTCATGCTTTTCTAGTGGACATCAATATTTTTGGAATATATGCTCCAAGACAAGAAGTTATACGATTACTTTGCTTGTATATGGCATCAGTCAGGGGTTAGCGTCCATTAGAAATTTTGATTAAAGTCTTCCAGGGTTTTAATAGATAAAGGCTGAAGCTGGATATCGACTCTTAATTTTGACAGTTTTTTGTTTTCATGTTCACTCATCACAAGATTTTTCACAGTCGTCGTATTACATCTCACGTCATAAACAGTTTTTACATAATGAAAAGAATTTACATGGGCAATTTTCCATAGCACTAAAACAAAGACAATATGTGCAGCTTTAAGCAGTCTGATCAAGAGCTCACAGGAAGTGTCGCACTAAGTGAGGAACAGAAGTTCACTTTGGCATGAATCTCATGGATGTACACTTAAAAAAGAAAGGGCGCACCACGAAGGAATTATGAGAATGGGACGGAAATCGGTAGATGTGATGTTCATGTACAGACAAACAAATGGTTACAACTTTAGAAAAATTGGATGATTTATTCAAGAGCAACAGCTTCACAAATTGTAACTGGTTGGTCAACCTCTGGCCGTAATGCAAACAGTTATTCCGCTTGATGCTGACTGACAGAGTTGTTCGATCCCCTCCCAAAGGACATAGTGCCGAATTGTGTCCAACTGGCACATCAGATCGTTATAACCCCGAGCTAAATGGATGACCGTGCCCATACTGCTCTACGTTTCTGAATTGGGGAGAGGTTCGGTGACCTTGCTGACCAAGGTAAGGTATGGTAAGCACGAAGAAGAGCAGTACAAACTCTCTGCCGTGGGCAGCGATTATCTTGCTGAAATGTAAGCCGAGGGTGGCTTGCCATGAAGGGCAACAAAATGGGGCGTAGAAGATCGTCGACATACCGCTGTTCTGTAAGGAAGCCACGCCTTACAGCCGAAGCAGTCCCGCTGGGAAATGAAAAGGCGCCCCAGACCATACAGCACCCCTGGCTATCGGCTCGTATGGCCAACTACAGTCAGGAGCAGGACTCCTCTGGCTGTCATCCATTGCACCCTTACAGCACAGTGGTACGTCAACGATATTCTGTGCCCCGTTTTGTTGCCATTCATGGGAAGTCATCCTGGGTTTACATTTCAGCTAACTAATGCGCGTCCGCACACGGTAAGAGTTTCCACCACTTTTTTCAGCGCTTTCCATACCTTCGCCAGCTAGGTCTTTGTATCTTTCACCAGGTGAGAACGTTTTGAGCGTTACGGGCAGGGTCCTCCAACGAGCTCAGGATTTTGGCAACCAACGTGCCAGTTGGTCAGAATTGGGCAGTCTATCCCTCAGAAGGCCATCTAGCAATTCTACCAACCAATTCCAGCTAACTGCTTGCTTACGGGACAGAGGTGGCCCAACTCGTTATTGATTTCTCAGTTTGTGAAGCTCTTTCTCTTGAGTAAATCATCCAATTTTTTCTGAAAAAAAAGCTACCGATTTCCGTCCCGTTCTGGCCATTCCTTTGTGGTGAATCGTCCATTTTACTTTTTTGTAGAGTGTCCCTTCCAGAAACATCTAGAAGCTTCTGTTAGTCAAACTGATAACTAGAGCAATTTTCGATTTCAAGAATACAGACAAATTTAGATTACGTTTTTTAGAGATGCAAAATTCTGAGAAACATAATACAAACAAAAGTTATTTACGTTATTAAGAAAAGTTCAATGATTTTAAAATATGCCTCGTGTAAAGGCCAGATTTTACATAATATACAATTATTTCTGAAACAATTTAGTGTATATTTAGACTACAGTTTTGTTCAAAAATGTTTCAAATGGCTCTGAGCACTATGGGACTTAACATCTATGGTCATCAGTCCCCTAGAACTTAGAAATACTTAAACCTAACTAACCTAAGGACATCACACAACACCCAGCCATCACGAGGCAGAGAAAATCCCTGACCCCGCCGGGAATCGAACCCGGGAACCCGGGCAGGGAAGCGAGAACGCTACCGCACGACCACGAGATGCGGGCACAGTTTTGTTACTAAGTAGTAGATTTACATGACATATTAAGTAAACTACATTTGGAAAAATATTCACGAATGATGTAAAGTAAAAACCGGGCGCGCCCAGTTGGCCCTGCGGTCTAACACACGGCTTTCCGGGCGGGAAGGAGCGCCGATCCCCGGCATGAATCCGCTCGGCGGATTTGTGTCGAGGTCCGGTGAGCCGGCCTGTGTGTGGATGGTTTTTAGGCGGTTTTCCATGTCCCTCGGCAAATGCTGGCTGGTTCCCCTTATTCCGCCTCAGTTACACTGTGTCGGCTATTGCTGCACAAACAAGTTCTGCACGTACGCGTACACCACCATTACTCTACCAGGCAAACATAGGGGTACACTCGTCTGGTGTGAGACGTTCCGTGGGGGGTCCACCGGGGGCCGAACCGCACAATAACCCTGGGTTCGGTGTGAGGCGGCGGAGGGCTGAAGTGCACTGCGGTAGTCGTCGTGGGGTTGCGGACCACGGAGTCCGCGGCGGGGAAGGAGCCCCTCCGTCGTTTCTAGGTCCCCGGTTCACATAACACAATATAACATAAAGTAAAAACCAGATTTCGTTTTCCATACGTACATGTTCTGTTTTCAACGTAGGTCATTTTGAAATCAAATTTGTAGGATGACTCACTTTCGAAGCATAACATTATCTCAAACAAACGTACAAAAATATAATTACATTCTGGACAAGTATGAAAATTTCTTAAATGCACCATTTTATTGTTTCATCATAATCATCATCATCATCATCTAAGACTGATTATGCCATTCAGCGTTCAGTCTGGAGCATAGCCCCCCTTATAAAATTCCTCCATGATCCCCTATTCAGTGCTAACATTGGTGCCTCTACTGATGTTATACCTATTACTTCTAAATTATTCTTAACCGAATCCAGGAACCTTCTCCTTGGTCTACTCCGACTCCTCCTACCCTCTACTGCTGAACCCATGAGTCTCTTGGGTAACCTTCCTTCTCCCATGCGTGTAACATGACCCCACCATCTAAGCCTGTTCGCCCTGACTGCTACATCTATAGAGTTCATTTCCAGTTTTTCTTTGATTTCCTCATTGTGGACACCCTCCTGCCATTGTTCCCATCTGCTAGTACCTGCAATCATCCTAGCTACTTTCATGTCCGTAACATCAACCTTGTTGATAAGGTAACCTGAATCCACCCAGCTTTCGCTCCCATACAACAAAGTTGGTCGAAAGATTGATCTAGCTCTGAAATATTACTTTGCAAACTTTCAATCGAATCTGCCATCACAACTAAGTCATCTGCATATGCGAGACTGCTTATTTTGTGTTCACATATCTTAATCTCACACAGCCAGTCTATTGTTTTCAACATATGATCCATAAATAATATGAACAACAGTGGAGACAGGTTGCAGCCTTGTCTTACCCCTGAAACTACTCTGAACCATGAACTCAATTTACCATCAACTCTAACTGCTGCCTGACTATCCATGTAAAGACCTTTAAGTGCTTGCAAAAGTTTGCCTCTTATTCCATAATCTCGTAGAACAGACAATAACTTCCTCCTAGGAAACCGGTCATATGCCTTTTCTAGATCTATAAAGCATAGATACAATTCCCTGTTCCACTCACAACACTTCTCCATTATTTGCCGTAAGCTAAAGATCTGGTCCTGACAACCTCTAAGAGGCCTAAACCCACACTGATTTTCATCCAATTGGTCCTCAACTAATACTCGCACTTTCCTTTCAACAATACCTGAGAAGATTTTACCCACAACGCTGATTAAAGAGATACCTCTGTAGTTGTTACAATCTTTTCTGTTTCCATGTTTAAAGATTGGTGTGATTACTGCTTTTGTCTAGTCTGATGGAACATGTCCCGACTCCCAGGCCATTTCAGTTATCCTGTGTAGCCATTTAAGACCTGACATTCTACTGTATTTGATGAGTTCCGACTGAATTTCATCCACCCCAGCTGCTTTATTGCACTGCAATCTATTGACCATGTTCTCCACTTCCTCAAATGTGATCCTATTTCTATCATCATTCCTATCCCATTCTACCTCGAAATCTGAAACATTACTGATCGCATTTTCACCTACATTGAGCAACTCTTCAAAATATTCCCTCCATCTGCCCAAGGCATCCACAGGATTCACCAGCAGTTTTCCTGACCTGTCCAAAATACTTGTCATTTCCTTCTTACCTCCCTTTGGAAGACTGCTAATTACACTCCAGAATGGTTTTCCAACTTGTTTCCAAAGTCTTCCCAAGATTTCTTCTTGGATGTTGCAATTATCTGTTTGCCTTTGTTTCTTTCTTAAACATAACTTTCTCTGTCTACCTGAGTTCTAGTATGTACCCATTTTTGATGCGCCTTCTTTTTCCTTTTACAGGCTGTCTTGACTGTGTCATTCCACCAAGCTGTTTGCTTCATCCTACTTTTACACACTACTGTTCCAAGACATTCTTCAGCCACTTCTAGTACTGTGTCCCTGTACCTTGTCCATTCCTTTTCCAATGACTGTAGGTGACTACATTCAACTAACTGGTACCTTTCTGAGATCGCTGTTATGTACTTGTGCCTGATTTCCTTATCCTGAAGTTTCTCCACTCTTATCCTCCGACATATGGACTGACCTCCTGCACTTTCGGTCTCACAATCCCAATATCACTGCAGATTAAATAATGATCAGTGTCATCAAAGAATCCCCTGAATACACGTGTGTCCTTCACAGCCTTCCTGATTTCCTGATCTGTTATTATATAGTCAATGACAGATCTGGTTCCCCTGCCTTCCCAAGTTTACCGGTGAATGTTCTTACGTTTGAAAAAGGAGTTTGTGATTACTAAGCCCATACTGGCACAGAAATCCAAGAGTTGTTTCCCGTTCCTGTTGGCCTCCATATCCTCTCCAAATTTACCCATAACCTTTTCATACCCTTCTGTTCGATTTCCAATCCTGGCGTTAAAATCACCCATGAGCAGAACACTGTCCTTGTCCTTTACTCTAACAACTACATCACTGAGTGCCTCATAAAAACTATCCATCTTATCTTGATCTGTCCCTTCACAATGCGAATATACTGACTCAATCCTAATTTTTTTGCTAGACACTGTCAAATCTATCCACATCAGTCGTTCGTTTACATACCTTATTGCAACTACGCTGGGTTCCATTTCTTTCCTGATGTAAAGCCCTACACTCCATTGTGCTGTTCCTGCTTTGACGCGTGACAGGTAGACCTTGTATTCTCCCACTTCCTCTTCTTTCTCACCCCTTACCCGAATGTCACTAACAGCTAAAACGTCCAGCCCCATCTTACTTGCAGCCTCTGCCAGCTCTACCTTTTATTATGTAATTATATGAAAAACATGGATCTCATACTTTATTGCCGAAAATCAGTATAAGCGTTACTAAAAGAGGTGATATTGCGACCTTTGGCTAACCCACAAAGTAGCCGTAAAACTTGATTTGTTGTAAGTTGGGCCTATACCGTCTCCTTCTAAGTAACTTCTGCGTATGAGTGGAGACATTGGCCTACATTTCAACAAGTACTGGTTTCCGCACGTATTGTAATAGGAAATGTTCTTCTAGTTTTGAGCAATACCACGTCCCGTAGCAATATGTACACTGTTTCCCAAACATACTGTGTATAGCCCTTTTCATTGCTGGTTGTAGAAAGTTAAGAGTGAATTGCCAGATTTTTATTCACAATTTCATGGTAATATTTTTTGTTGACAAAAGAATTATATCTTCGCCGCGCACTAATATGTCTAAACCATATCTGTAAGTTGTGCTCTGATTAGCTGCCGTAGCAGTACACTGAATGCCTGTCATCAAGGCTACTGAAATCTGCAGCAGAAAGGCGTGAGACATTCACTGCGAGGAGTTTAGCAGCCAGGGGTAAAGTGTTCGATGCGAAATGGTTCTGTGGCAACAGCAGGCCACGCGTAAGGACCACAAATTGGTCCAACGCACTGCTCTCGCCTCAGCCCACAGGCACGCACTTCGGGCGTAATCCCACAGGTACACACACAGCTGTTTACCTGCCCACAACAGCTACTCTAACGCATTACAGCATTAAGGTCCCCGCCCCGCGACGGCAACTAGCAAGAGACCTCTGCGAATTTTTAACACTTTCGAAAAACAGGCACACCGCAATTAATGTTTCAATGTGCAATAACGGCCGGGAAAACCCTGTAAATTCACACTTAACTCCTGTTTTTTAGACTGCTCCGTTTCTCCCGTTTATCACTGCGTTTTATTGGCAGGAAACTTAGAAATGGTAACAGACCTACTAAGGAGACTGCCTACACTACGCTTGTCCGTCCTCTTTTAGAATACTGCTGCGCGTTGTGGGATCCTTACCAGATAGGACTGACGGAGTACATCGAAAAAGTTCAAAGAAAGGCAACACATTTCGTATTATCGCGAAATATGGGAGAGAGTGTCACAGAAATGATACAGAATTTGGGTTGGAAATCGTTAAAAGAAAGGCGTTTTTCGTTGCGACGGAATCTTCTCACGAAATTCCAATCACCAACTTTCTCCTCCGAATACGAAAATATTTTGTTTACACCGACCTACATAGGGAGGAACGATCACCACGATAAAATAAGGGAAATCAGACCTCGTACGGAAAGATATAGGTGTTCTTCCGTGCGCTACACCAGAATGGAATAATAGAGAATTGTGAACGTGGTGCGATGAACCCTCTGCCAGGCACTTAAATGTGATTTTGCAGAGTATCCATGTAGATGTAGATCACGAAACGACTCAGCCACAGTGCTGGGCTCTTTCTTAATATTTCTACTGATAGCGGAATAGAATTCAGTTTCCCATGAAATTTAGAGAGCGTTTGTAGGCGTCAAATCACCCCATGGTCCCACCACTTCTCAACTAAAATGTGTTCTTTAAGGAGGAGGGTTTCGACAGAAGTGACGCAGCAATGTGTCGTTGGGTTGTTGGGTTGTTTTCGGGGGAGGAGACCAGACAGCGAGAGCATCCGGCTAATCGGATTAGAACCAACGAGGAAGGAAGTCGGCCGTGCCCTTTCAAATGAACCATCTCAGCATTTGCCTGATGCGATTTAGGGAAATCACGGAACACCTAAATCAGGTTGGCCGGACGCGGGATTGAACCGTCGTCCTCCCGAATGCGAGTCCAGTGTCTAACCACTGTGCCTCCTGGCACGCTCACGACGTGTCATGGACCGTTATTCCTTTCCATATACATAAAGATCGGGCGGACAGGGTAAGCAGAAGTCTGCGGGCGTTTGCTGACGATGGGTGTGGTGTATGGAAACGTGTCGTAGTTGAGTGACTGTAGGAGAATCAAAGATGACTTGGACAAAATTTCTAGTTGCTAGGTGTAAATGTAGAGAACTGCAGAGTTGATGCAGATGAGTAGGAAGAGTAAACCGATAATGTTCGCATACACTACTGTACTGTGTTGCTTGATATAGTCATGTCGGTTACATACCTACGCGTAACGTTGCAAAGCAATGTGAAATGGAATGAGCATATGAGGACTGTAGTAGGGAAGGTGAGTGGTCGAATTCGGTTTATTGGGAGAATTTTAAGAAACAGTGTTTCATCTGTAAAGGACACAGCATATAAGACGCTAGTGGGATCCATTGTTTACTACTGTTCGAGTATTTAGGATCCGCACCAGGTCGGATTAAAGCAAGACGTCGAAGCAATTCAGAGGCGGGCTGCTAGATTTGCTACCGGTAGATTACATCAACAAACAAGTCTTACGGAGATGCTTCGGCAACTCGAATGAGAATCATTGGAGGAAAGCCGACGTTCTTTCAGAAGTGCACTACTGAGAAATTTTAGAAAACCGGCATTCGAGGCTGACTGCGAAACAATTCCACTGCCGCCAACGTACACTTCACTTGAGGGCCATGAATTTGAGATCAGAGAGATTAGACCTCGTCGTTTTCCCCTCGCTGTATTTGCGAGTGGAACAGAAAAGGAAATGACTAGCAGTGGTAAAAGATACGCTCCGACACGCAACATACTGTCGATTGCGGAGTAAATGTCTATAAAGGTGTCGTACCTCTGCGTCATTACGCTTGAAAATAGTAAAACATTAAACGCAGCTGATATTTGTTCGGTGTAGCTAAACATTGAACAATGCTAAGCGTCTCACACTTTTAACAAATAAAACAATGAACAGCGAAGTCTCAAAAACTTGAATATACACTCCTGGAAATGGAAAAAAGAACACATTGACACCGGTGTGTCAGACCCACCATACTTGCTCCGGACACTGCGAGAAGGCTGTACAAGCAATGATCACACGCACGGCACAGCGGACACACCAGGAACCGCGGTGTTGGCCGTCGAATGGCGCTAGCTGCGCAGCATTTGTGCACCGCCGCCGTCAGTGTCAGTCAGTTTGCCGTGGCATACGGAGCTCCATCGCAGTCTTTAACACTGGTAGCATGCCGCGACAGCGTGGACGTGAACCGTATGTGCAGTTGACGGACTTTGAGCGAGGGCGTATAGTGGGCATGCGGGAGGCCGGGTGGACGCACCGCCGAATTGCTCAACAGGTGGGGCGTGAGGTCTCCACAGTACATCGATGTTGTCGCCAGTGGTCGGCGGAAGGTGCACGTGCCCGTCGACCTGGGACCGGACCGCAGCGACGCACGGATGCACGCCAAGACCGTAGGATCCTACGCAGTGTCGTAGGGGACCGCACCGCCACTTGCCAGCAAATTAGGGACACTGTTGCTCCTGGGGTATCGGCGAGGACCATTCGCAACCGTCTCCATGAAGCTGGGCTACGGTCCCGCACACCGTTAGGCCGTCTTCCGCTCACGCCCCAACATCGTGCAGCCCGCCTCCAGTGGTGTCGCGACAGGCGTGAATGGAGGGACGAATGGAGACGTGTCGTCTTCAGCGATGAGAGTCGCTTCTGCCTTGGTGCCAATGATGGTCGTATGCGTGTTTGGCGCCGTGCAGGTGAGCGCCACAATCAGGACTGCATACGACCGAGGCACACAGGGCCAACACCCGGCATCACGGTGTGGGGAGCGATCTCCTACACTGGCCGTACACCACTGGTGATCGTCGAGGGGACACTGAATAGTGCACGGTACATCCAAACCGTCATCGAACCCATCGTTCTACCATTCCTAGACCGGCAAGGGAACTTGCTGTTCCAACAGGACAATGCACGTCCGCATGTATCCCGTGCCACCCAACGTGCTCTAGAAGGTGTACGTCAACTACCCTGGCCAGCAAGATCTCCGGATCTGTCCCCCATTGAGCATGTTTGGGACTGGATGAAGCGTCGTCTCACGCGGTCTGCACGTCCAGCACGAACGCTGGTCCAACTGAGGCGCCAGGTGGAAATGGCATGGCAAGCCGTTCCACAGGACTACATCCAGCATCTCTACGATCGTCTCCATGGGAGAATAGCAGCCTGCATTGCTGCGAAAGGTAGATATACACTGTACTAGTGCCGACATTGTGCATGCTCTGTTGCCTGTGTCTATGTGCCTGTGGTTCTGTCAGTGTGATCATGTGATGTATCTGACCCCAGGAATGTGTCAATAAAGTTTCCCCTTCCTGGGACAATGAATTCACGGTGTTCTTATTTCAATTTCCAGGAGTGTATATTTTCTCGTATAAACAAGAATTGTCTTACAATAGTCGTAACTCCACGACTCTATTTTATCTCGGTGTCGCTCAATAACGTAAAACTAGTCACATTGTTGGACAGTTCTCTCACCCCATCATTTTGCACAATTATACAACTACTACAGACACAAATTCGTGTGCTCAACCGTTTCACCTGTTTGACCTGTCGCTTCTTCCTACCGTAAATTCTGTGGCAAGAAGTGCGGATAACATCTAATTACATCCGCGATATTAGGCAGCGCGATTCAGTGTACTCGTATTGTCTTCCATTGGGAATGGCAGCAGCAAATGAAATATTTAGAGAAGATGAATGCAGTGGATACGGCGCCACAGAGAGGCGAAAGGCACGAGTCCTCTCTGCCATTTTTATTGAACGGGATGAGGACGTGATTAGCTGCAGGCCGCTGCACTGCACTGCAAGAGTACCCTCTTTATTATGTGCTTTTAATGGTATGCTGAGGATGCTCATGGCTAATCGACAGGAATTTATGCCTTTGGCACACAGGTGGATCATTTTTCAAATGCGCATGAATGCTTTCGACGCTTATATTTGTACACCAGGACGTTGATGGAGACCCTTGATACAACTAATAGTCTACAGAGGTAAGTAGCGTATACTGGACTAAATAACAACAACCAGCACCGAAAGTGTAGTGTTCTGCTGTAGGCATTAAGCCATGTAGAATAAAAATGAGCCATTATACATTTAAGCTATAAAAGTATGTAATTAACAACATTACTTTGTAAGCATTATATTATGTCGTCTACACTCTAAAGCGTTTTCTAGACAAATTCTTAAGTAACAACGCATACTAGCAACTACTTCCCTCTCAGAGTTTTAGAACTCACCAACAAAGGGCCATGTATCATATTTCACTCATAGAGGGCTCTTTTATTAAGGATCAAATCCTTCTCAACTTATCATTAATGAGTTATGCATACGAGTATAGTGTATTGGTCACCCGCGGCAAAGCCTTGTATCCTACTTGTAGTTAGTTGTTTCCCTGCTTCCAAACCTCCATAGCACGTTGCTAGTCGTTGTTCACAGATTTTCTACTGCCAGCAAAGAATTCGAAAATTTTAAGCTCACAGACATAACTATATGTTACAGTGCGGCAAAGATTGAAACGAATAGTAAGATAGTTTTAAAAAATCAGCAGAGTCCTCTAACTGGTTAGGTATCAAGAATGTTGTCCCACAGACTTCCGTCTTGGGTCCCTTATTTTTCTGAATCTATATTAGTGATTTGCCAATCTATATTCACGAAGATCCAAAGCTAGTTGTTTTGCTGATGATAAAAGTATAGTAATCACACGCTGCAAACAAGAATTAGCTGAGGAAATTGCAAATAACATGTTTTTCGACAATTATGTCTACAAACACTCTCTCACTACATTTCGAGGAAATACAGTATATACGGTTCTATACAGTAAGTGGCATAGCACAATTGGTATATGTAGACTTTGAGCAGGAGTCTGTTGCTAAGGTAGAGTATTCAAAATTTCTAAGTGTGCACACTGATGAGAAATTGAACTGGAAGAAACACACTGATGATCTACTGAAACATTTAGGATCAGCTACTTATGCCTTTAGGGTTATTGCAAATTTTGGTAATAAACATATAAACATATCTATAAATTAGCCTACTATGCCTATTTTCATTCACTGCTTTCATGTACCTTCATATTTTAAGGTAATTCATCATTACAAGAAACAGTATTAACTGCACAAAAGCGTGTAATCGGAATAACAACTGGAGCTCACCCGAGATCATCTTGCGGACATTTATTTAAGAAACTCTGGACATTCACAGTACTTTCACAACACATTATTCACTTATAAAATTTGTTATTAATACTCATCTCAGTTCAAAAATAATAGCAAAGTGCATTGCTACAACACTAGTAGAAAGGAAGATCTTCACTCTCTGACTTTCGCCCAGAAAAGGGTGAATTATGCTGCCGCAAAAATCTTTGGCGATTTACCAAATAGCATTATAACTGTCAAATAATCAACCAGCATTTAAAAATAAATTAAAAGAATTTTTGTATGACAACTCCTTTTAATCAATAGACGAATTTTTAGATAGGAATTAGTAATTCTAAGAAAACAGAGTGTATCATGTGTCGTTATGAAACATCGTACTCGTGATCTGTGGATGAACTATGGTTATTCTTGACTTCCAAATGGACTATCGATAAACTTCCTTGAAGAAATTGAAATATATACGCACACATTTAAGCAACAGAACGTACTAAACTAACAAACTTTAAACATAGAAACTACACAGAAAATTTTATTGAAATTTTAAATTACGATAACACTTCATAGTCAATGATAAAATTAACGGAAAATTTTGGACGACTAACAACTAACTTCGTAGCCTATATAAAGCAACTTTGTGACCACATAACATCGTTAGTGCTAATGTCAAATATGCTGTTAGAAATTCGTTAACACACAAACTAAAATACCTTGAACAGTATCCAACGATGTTACAGATTTGCTAACATACAAACATAGATCACAAAATCATACACAGCAATATAATAAGCGACAGCACCCACCTATTTGATATGGAGGTCTAGAATATCTTGGCATAAGCAGTAACGTACATGCACACCATGTAGCCATAGTATGTAAATACAAAAATTAAGCAATTAACCGTAAAATTCTACGCATTATTCGAACATAGCTTGATAATGGTAACTGCAGCCGAAATACGTCAATCACAATAAAGAATTCAAATGAAGCAGCGAACTAGGATTATATGTATTGGCTGCCACATACATTCTCATCCGCCGTATGGATGTTACCAGATAATACGTTACTGCTATGTGGACAGTACCACGGATCACCATCTCATCACAACATACTTCCTGTTAAATAAAATGCAATAGAACTTTGCCTACCAACTTTCTGTTCATCTCAAAGCAGAACGTAAATCCCAAGAAAGTGACCCTCAAATAATTATTAGCACCCTATTCTAAATGATAGTGTGTGATGCAAAAGTATTAATTGTATCAAAATAAACTATAACTACAATCAGTCCAGCTGTGGCCGAAAACAGGATATTTTGTGGAAACGTAATGACTGAAATTTATTCTATTTGCACTCATACAATTGGCGCACCTAATCCTTTTATTTATTATTAATTGTAAACACTGCACGCAATTGTAAATTATTTTATAATTAATAAGTGTAGTTAACATTAATCAGTTTTCACTGTTAAACAGGCCCATCATTACAGAAATTAATTTACCAATGTGGGGCCTAATTAAATTGAGCAGTACAATTTTACTGATGACTTTGAAAAACAAGGAGTTTTGTCGTGAGCGTTTGGCGGAGGAAGGCGTGTAAAAGTACCGCAGATATGCCGATACCATTATAGTGAAGTTTAATAATATCTACTAAGCCAGTATGCGTGCTGTTGCGAGTGCTATGGCAACTAGCTATGTAAACATTTGGAGGTTAATGTAGGAGTACAGCCCACATTTGTATCATTATCACGAAGAGATGGTTCCGTCTAGTACCACCATATTTCTCCAATTCGTATGACTGATGTTTCTTCACCAAATCCAGGAATGTCCCATCTTTCATATATCCACGTGTGATTGTCTGTTATCAACAGTTAGAATTACAAAAAATGCACACTACATTGTTGTACATCGAAGCAGCTACGGATTCCCATGGACATATGCACTGGATGGTACTGATTTTTCAGGAACTGTGTTTATACCAACAAGCTTCAGTATAGCAGCGTACCATCAGTTTCTGTATGTCATCTTGTCAGAGACAGCAAAGAGCTTTGGAGGGCAGTCTGGGGGACAGACAGTGCTTTGGAGAAGGATATAAGATGAACATCAACAAAAGTAAAACAAGTGTGATGGAATATAGTCGAATTAAATCAAATGATGCCCAGGGAATTAGATCAGGAAACGAGACACTTGAAACAGCAGATTAATTTTGTTATTTAGGTAGCAAAATAACTGATGATGGCCGAGGTAGAGAGGATATAAAATGTAGACTGGCAATGGCAAGAAAAACTTTTCTGAAGAAGCGAAATTTCTTTACGTCGAATACAGATTTAAATTTCAGGAAGTCTTTTCTGACCAGAATTAGGGAGAATATGAACTGGTGGTACAACTTGACTAGAAGAAGGGGTCGTTTGGTAGGACATATTCTGAGGCATCAAGGGACCACCAATTCAGTATTGGAGGGAAGCGCGGAAGGTAAAAATCTTAGACTTTCCCGCTTCGCTGACGCAAGTTACGACCCTCTGCCGTTGGAGGGCTCCGGACTGTAGTGCGTAACCTGGCGATGTGTAACGTAACCACGTCGGTGGGTGAGAAACAGCATGCTGTAATCGAGTTTCTAATCGCAGAACAGTTCGACCACACATGGAGCATTCTCTCCTTGAGCATGACAATGCCACACAACACGAGTGCTGTTACATCTGCAACATGAAAGTTCCTGGCAGATTGAAACTGTGTGCCGGACCGGGACTCGAACTCGGGACCTTTGCCTTTCGCGGGAAAGTGCTCTACCATTTGCTGCAGAGTGAAAATCTCATTCTGGCCACATCTGCAAAAATCCGACACCTTGTTTTCGCTGTCATCGATCATCCTCGATATAGTCCTGGCTTTGTCCCATCCGATTTTCATCAGCTTCCAGAACTTATAGACCACCCCCGAGGACTTAACTTTGTCAGTGATGAAGCGGCCCAAGCAGAGGTGACGTTGTGATCCTGTCAAAAACATCAAACATTCTACACTGACGATATCAGCACACTGGTCTCTAGTTAGGAGAAGTGTGGTCGTCGCGAGGATGACTATTTTGAGAAATAAATATGCAGACACGAAGAACAAAGATGTATAACGTTAACAAAGTTCGGTTTATTTACAATGCTTTAAGGGTATTCACATAGAACATTCGGAGGCATTGCTTTTAGCAGGCCCTCTTATACAGCGTAGTCAGAAACAGTCTGAAAAACGTTTGAAGGGTAATTTAGGGGGTGTTGTGCTGCGAAATAATGGTTAACGGAACATTTTATACTTTGCGCCGCTACCGAGTTATTTAACATTGAAGTTAGCCAATCAGGTCGTCGCGGGCGCAAATTCATGCAGTCTGCCAGAAGCAGTGTCGCCAAATATGTTCTTCGTTTGGTTTCCTCAAACCGAAGAAACGTAACTTTTGCTCACCTACCTTTATTTTACCACTTCCGAGAAAGACACATTTTAACCGGTAATGAGCATTTCGACAAGTGCTAACTGGCGGAACCACAGATGTCTATGCGTGACAGCATTTTAGTTCGTGCAAGTGTTTGAATTTGTGCGCGCTATGACCTGATTGGCTAACTTCAACGCTAAATAACTCTTAAACAGCACAATGTATCGAATTTTTTTCTCAACAGTTATTTTTCAGCATATCCTTCCCTGAAACATCCTTATAAACTCTTCAGACTGTTTCTGACTACCCTTTGTAATGATTTCTACATGGATCCACAGACAGTCTTGGGATGCTTTTTACAATTACGTTTAGGATCCAGTTTCTCATTTACGTTTAATAAATGTTCAATGTGCCCTCCAAAACGGATGCACAAAAACATACAGACGACTACCAGATGCATGTCTGTACCTGCAGCATTCACTGCTGTGGCTGTACGGCGTCGCATCTTACCCGAAGTGAAGCGCAGTCACGTAGACAGAGGAGTCTTTCACAAACTTCCACAAAATATCTTCCTCTTACAAAAAAGCCAGTGTCTTGAGACTACTGGTACCACTGTGAAACGTTCACAATTTTAGGAGGTCCAGTGCCATGCTGTCGACGGAAATCACACCGCACAGTTGTAACTGAATTGCAGTGATGAAATGGGTAACGCGAAACTACTTTGACTGCTGTCTTATAGCAATCTCAGCTCGAGACACATTGGGTGGCGGACGAGCCAGCCAGCTGAACCAGCGAGACCCCTGCCGGCAATCCCATGAACCAGCAGCTAACAACTGGTACCAAGGTGAACTTTCGGTTTCGATGCCTCAGTTAAATTTAATCCCAGGTTTCTACCGTTATTGATGTACAAGATGTAGACTTGTGAAGTTTTTGATTAGATTAGATCAGATTTACTTTCATTCCAACTGATCCGTAATGAGGAGGTCCTCCAGGATGTAGAACTTGTCAGAAAAACAACAATACATGACAAATATTTACAACTAAAACAAATAAGCTAATGTACCATTCCGCAGGTCCCAAGTGCCATGGACGTCATTCTTTAATGAACGCTATATGAAAGAATCATTTTACAAATACTAATGCACTGAATTTAAAATAAAAAATATTTTTATTTATTTATAAGGTAATAAACAAATACTTATTTACAATGAACACATTACTGCACTGAACTGATGCAGAAGTTAGATTGTACTTACACACACACACACACACGCACACACACACACACTTATTTACAATGAACACATTACTGCACTGAAATTGTGCAGCAGTTATATTGTATACACAAATCAGTTGGTTCTACTGAGAAATTCATCAATGGAGTAGAAGGAGTTGGCCACCAATAGATCCTTTAGGCTTTTCTTAAAGTGAATTGCATTGGTTTTTAAGCTTTTTATGGCTGCTGGCAAGTTATTGAAAATGTGTGTTCCTGAATAATGCACGCCTTTTTGTACAGGACTAAGTGACTTTAAATCCATGTGAAGATTATTCTTATTTCTGGTATTGATTCCATGAATTGAGCTGTTGGTTTGAAAAAGTTATGTATTTTAAATGACAAATTTCATTAAGGAATAAATATATTGGGAAGCAGTAGTTAGTATCCCTAGTTCCCTAAACAGGTTACTGCAAGATGTTCTTCACACCACATATAACTCTTGCTGCACGTTTTTGTACACAGAAAACTTTAACTTGGCTTGATGAATTACCCCAAAAAATAATCCCATATGCCATATGGAATGATAGTAAGCATAGTTTGCCAGCTTTTTCATTTTTATATCCCCTATGTCTGACACAATTCGCATTGCAAATAGAGATTTGTTAAGACGCTTCAGCACTTCTGTGGTGTGCTCCTCCCAGTTGAATTTATTATCAAGTTGTAATCCCAAGAATTTAACACTTTCCACTTCTTCTATCTGCTTGTCATTGTATGTTAGGCAAATACTCGTGGGACACCCCTTACAAGTTCTGAACTGCATGTAGTGTGTTTTTTCAAAGTTTAGTGACAAAGAATTGGCTAGGAACCAGTGATTAACGTCCACAAATATTTTATTACCTGACCTTTCTAAGACTACACTTGATTTGCTATTTATTGCAATGTATCATTGGCAAACAAAACGAACTTGGCTTCTGGTAATGTCGCATGAATATTCTTGAAACATTCATGAAACAGCTTAATAATAAACCACTGTAGGCAGGAGAGATTCATCTGAAAGGAGAAAGAAAAAAAAATTAACTTATGGCGTTCCCCAAGGCTAAATCCTAGGTCCACCTTTGTTTCCCCTATACGTAAACGACCTTCCTGTACAACATGCAGAATTGGCTCTTTTTAGGAATGACATTAGCATTGTAACCAACCCATACCTACATACGCCAGAAGAAGACATTGTAAAATAATGTTCTCTAAGGGTACTGCAAAGGGTTTCACTGTCAATTTCCAGAAACTAAAGCAATCAGTTCTGCATCTCTAGAGGTAGTAGACCATTGATAAGTGTATCGTATGAAGAGAAAATGGTATCTACAGTAGAAACTTAAAAATATTCAAGTGTTCACATTTATGAGATTTTAAACTGGAAAAACACATTTTGGAATTCCTAAAATGCTTGTTCAGTCACATTTGCTCTCCAAATCATTCAAAATCTTGGGGAGAGAGAAACCATTATGTTGATGTATTTTGCGCATTTTCATTCAGTAATGTCATCTGAAATAATATTCTGGCGTGCCTCAGCTTTAAGAAATGAAGTGTTCGTTGTTCAAAAACATAGCGTAAGAAAAATGTGGTGCTCTTGCACAATCATTTGTGAGACATCTGTTAAGGAGTTAGGCATATTGACTACTGCCTCAAAGTACATGTATTCCATCATCAAGTTTGTTGTAAATAAGCCACTGTAGTTCAAAAGGAACAATGATGTACGTAATTACTTGTATAATACTGTAACGCCAGAAATGCATATCCTCCTATTTCCATCTATTGTACTATAATTTTTTCCCTTGTTTTGTTACCTCAAGATATGACATTTCTGTCTCTTTATATATCGTAATTGTTTTACTGTTTGTGTATATATATATATATATATATATATATATATATATATATTTATGTCGATGTATAATTGGTTGTTTCGTAAATATTATTTGTATTTTTACGCTGGGTCTTGCCTAGGGAAGACTGATATCGAACGATTACATCGATAGGTCGTGTGAAGAATCAAAGTGTGTAGGATCTTTGGTAGTGTTAACTCTGCCGCGTGGAGCGCAGGCAGAGAGAGTCTGGCTGGGGTAGTGCAGTGGAGCAGGTGTGTTGTGTGACGCTCCCGCGAGTTGCCGCGCTTTCGGGGTTGGGCAGCATGTAATTGCGCTCGACTTGCTATGATAGTTTCTGACATGGTGTCGCGGACGGGAAGCATTAGCTGGCGCACATCAAGAGCCCGTTTCGCCTGGTGACCGTGTCGAGAAGAAGGCGCGCCAACATCCAGCTTTTGCAACAGTGGGGGCCGACAATGAGTGACTGTCGCCACCTCCTCGATCGACGGCTTCAAACCTTCAATCAACCAACAAGGAAGACTGGAAGCACGTAAAGTTTTAGAACTGTAGAGCAGACCTCAGCTTTTCAAACTGTACCATTTTCGTAACTATAATTACAGCAACTTAGCATTAACATTTGTTGCTCATTGTCCCAATTGCATTACCAAGCAGGGTCCCTTCCTTTTCCGGAATGAACCCGAGTGTCGATGAAATTCAAACGCCAGCATTAAAGTAATATTATAGCATTTCACTGCTTTAATTTCAAAGTTCAGTTAAAGTATTCATAGCTGGCTACAATATTTACATTACACAAGCACAAATTAAGAGTGCGAGCTTTGTTACTGTATTTTAGCTTACCTGTGACTGCAGCTCAGCTTGGTATGTACTAAATTTTACTATTGTTAATTGTTCAGAATCATTTAATTCAAGTTCAAAGTTAAATCTCTTATTTCTAAATTGCGTAGATTCAAGTAGCTTTTGAAATGATTGTTGAGGTAGTCCAAGACTAACCGTATTTTACTGAATTTCGATGTGCTTCAGAAAGAAAGCTCACTATTAACTTCAGTCACTAAATTAACTTTCGATTTTCCGGTTTTATTAATTCTTTTGCTAAATTAAGTCAGAGTGTAGCGAAATTTATTACTTCTGACAAACTTTCAGTTTTCACACTGCACGTGTCAAACTTCAGTTGCCACGCTTCTAGTGCTAATTATATGTGTAATAACTTTTCTTTTTCAGTTACTATAGTAATTGTCCTTAGGACTGGCGACCGTAATTTTCCCCAAATCTCAAATATCTAATTACCGCTAGTTAATTGTTAACGTAACGGCCGCACATTTACTTTCTTTATTAACTTTACCCCTTTTCAAAATTAATTTCCACCAGTTACATTTGCATTTTTCCTTTCATTTAGATGTAACCCTTTCCTCCCTCTTTACCGACAAATTAACTTCGGTGACAATTGCTTTTCCCAAATTTCCATTAGGTACATGCGGTTTAATTTTGCACTGTCATTAAGGTCGATAAGTGAGGGGGAGGTTACAATACCAGAAGAAAAAATGACATTTACTACTCACCGTAAGGAAGTATCAAGCACAAAATGGGATGGAAAATACTGCCAGCAAAGTTTTTGATCACTTACCAATGACATAAAGTGTATGGCAGACAGCAAAAGTAAATTTGAAAACAAACTGAAAGATTTCCCCTTAACAGCTCTTTCTGTTTCGTACAAGAACTCATTTTTGTAATGTGTAAAAGTTTGCAGGTAGCAATTACTATTACACAACTGCATTAAAGAATGAGAAAAAACGAGACAATTGTTAATGGTCACTATTTAGGCTTATTTGCATACAAATGTGGAATGTGAATGTAAAAAGACTCGTTCCACATCATTACAGTTAATTACATAAATTATTCATGGAAAAAGAAACTAACTAATTGTGTAACACCAAAACTGAAAACAGCTTCAGTTATCACGACAAAACTTTATTCTGACTCAGAAATGATAAAAAAGCAGCAATTTCTGCATTTAATTAAAGGCGCTGGCACGAAATGAAATCATTTATAAATAGAAATTGAAGTAATGTTTCCTCCCCGTCTCCTGCCGTTTCACAGGAACGTATTTAATACAAAATTTAGTTAATGTATACATGAAGTTCAAATGGTCAGTTTCGTTGTCTACGTAGTGACAAGTGAGCGGAAGAACTGCTGCAGGTACAAAAGCGCGCTGGTGAACCAGTGGAGTGTAATGGGGCGGAATTGTGGGATACGAGTTGGCAACTGTAAAGTGAGGCGAGGAAGTTTCGTCTAAATGACTTTTTTCTATTACTACGGTTTCGCATGCTTAAGTAGGTCGGTTTCATACTTTCAGTGAGGACAGCCATATCATGAAAGCACGACGGTCAGAACTATTAGGTGTTTGTTGGCGTTGCATTACTGTGTACTGTAAACTGAATAAATATTTCGACTGACTAAACGGCCACTGCCTAAGGGTAATAAGACGGTTAATATTAAAAACATGAATTAGATATGAATACAAACCGCTCGCGTCAGTTTGCAGCAATAGCTTCACTAACAAATTTTGTTTTTGTGAGACAACTGACACGTTTCACGTGATTATTATTAATGGAGGTTCTGTAACACCGATTGCAACTAACCTTGAGTAACCTAATCGAACAAGAAGAATCAGCAATAAATAAATAATCTGATATCTTTGGTGACTTTTTTGTCGCGGATATTCCAATCACACTAAATGGTAACAGAATCAAGCGCTGATAACGCCAGATCTCCTATCACTTCCAGAGTATTTCACTTCCAGTCACATGACTTCAGCGTGAAAGAAAACATATCGAAATTCAATTACTCCGTTGTCAGAGCCATAGACAGTTTCATTGCCGAATTCCATATCTTAAGATATTTTTATCAAAGGATCAGTTGAAAAAGAAAGAAAAGTAGAGTAATATAATGATAAGAAACTAAATTAAAAATCAAACTAACTTCCATACACAATTATAAGCACTTGAATATATTACACAACCGGCCGCTGTGACCGAGCAGTTCTAGGCGCTTCAGTCTGGAACCGCGCCACCGTTACGGTCGCAGGTTCGAATCCTGCCTCGGGCATGTATGTGTGTGATGTCCTTAGGTTAGTTAGGTTTAAATAGTTCTACGTGACTGATGACCTCAGATGTTAAGTTCCATAGCGATAAGAGCCATTTGCACCATTATATTACACAGCAGCTCATTAACTGAACAGACCAGAGGAATTTCTCACGATTTAAACATGTTTGCACTCAGATTTTGGAAACTGAAAGTTTCAGTTTTACAATAGTATAAAGTCGGTAAATCTTATATCGAAGATATAAGATTAAAATATTCACAACACAAAATTATGAGAAAAAGTTTTCCCGTTGTAGAAGGTAGTGAAGCGTTGTGTACCTACTGCCGACTCAGACAACTTATGAACATACATTAGACGCAGGATAGATGACACGCGACTGCAGCCTCTTATCTGCAACTAGCAAACAGATAGCTGGGGGTACCTAGCAAACGCTATTCAGCCAGAACTAAGAGACTGGTGAATCGAGCTAGTAGTAGATAAGTGTCAGCGGGCAGAAAGAAGAAACGGAAAAAAGCAGCGAGGAAAGCTATCACAACGTATCAGGGAGCACTTCGGAAAGGCTTTGTTACGGACATGACTCTGTCCGCTTATGAACTGCTGTGGGTATTTTTTAAATTAAGTAATAATACTTTGAAGCAAAAAATTTAAATATTAGCAGAAATTTTTGAGTATAAAAATACCCAGAGCAGTTGTTAAATGAACAAAGTGGTTTCTATTAGTAAGGATTTTTCGAAGTGTTTTCTGATCCGTTTCGTAAAATAACATGTAAGCAGGAAATCCCGGGTTCGAGTCTCGGTCGGGGCACACATTTTCAACTGTCCCCGTTGACATATATCAACGACTACATGCAGCTAGGGGTATTCATTTCATTGTAATTTCATTCTAACAAGCTGCATGGTCACCGATGGTATCTGTTCTTTCGGACATCTTTATATATATATATATATATATATATATATATATATATATATATATATATATATATATATAGTTAATGCTCACCGACCATTTGACCATATTCTTCTGTGCGGATGTACAAACAGTGCCCGAACTCTTACGAGAATCGGCAAAAAGCCGCGAGTAATGAGTATAATGGGCAGGGGCAGTTGGGAATGTTGGTCTCACGGGATGCGTGCCAGAGATAAGTCCCTGCAGTCGCACTATCCTCTGTGTCCTCGGTGGCTCAGATAGATAGAGCGTCTGCCATGTAAGCAGGAGATCCCGGTTTCGAGTCGCGGTCGGGGCACACATTTTCAGCTGTCCCCGTTGACGTATATCAACGCCTGTATGCAGCTAGGGGTATTCATCATCATCATCATCATCATCACATCATCATCAGCCAATTCAATCATTAGATGATGTTGCCTCTTCGAGTCGTGGATTCAGGTAGGCTTTCAGTAGTCTTCTCCAAGTGGGACGGTCTTGGCCAGTTGTCTGCCAGGTGTTACCAGCGATCTTCTTGATGTCTTTGTCCCATCTGTCTGGTGGTCTTCCTCTAGGCCTCCGGTGCTCTCTCGGACTCCACTCCAGTACTAGCTTCGTCCATCTGTTGTCTTTTCTTCTTGCAACGTGGCCAGTCCACTGCTATTTCAAGGAAGCTACTGTCTCTAAGATGTCATTAACCTTCGTCACAGACCGGATGTCATCTGCCCTTTTCCTGTCCTTTCTTGTATAGCCCAGCATTGATCTCTCCATGGCTCTCTGTGCTGTCCTAAGTTTCCCTTTTGTGAATGAGTTCAGTGTCCATGTCTCGCAGCCATACGTCATCACAGGAAGAATGCATTGATCAAACACTGCTTTCTTCAGATTTACTGGCATTTTTGATCTGAATACTTTTGAATTCTTTCCAAATGCTTGCCAGCCAAGCTCGATGCGTCGATAGATTTCTGGCCTTATGTCTCCCTTCATATTTATAATCTGGCCAAGGTAGACATATTCACTGACCTCTTCTAGTAGACTGTCCTTGACTTTCACATCTCCAGCTGGGACCCATTTGTTGGATATTACTTTTGTTTTGGAAAGGTTCGTGTTCAAGCCAACCAGCTCAGCTGACATTCCGATGCAAGATCTGTAACTAAGTTTTGGAGCTCTGCGAAGTCTTTGGCCAGTAAGGCAATATCATCAGCAAATCTCAAGTTGGTAAGCCTTCTTCCATTAATTCTAATTCCCTGGTATTAATTTCGTTGTAATTTAATTAAAAACCGCCACTGCTTTCCACTTCATCATTGTGTCTTGCCTCAGTAACAGTCATTTCCTCGGTTCCTCCCACTGTAGTACTCGAATGTACGAAGATTAATCTAACTTGGCTCACATCTGGGTTCCTAGCAACCGCAAATTCCTCAATTCCAGTGTAATGAACACAGGTTATACGGTTGCGTCCCTCTCTCTCTCTCTCTCTCTGTCTCTCTCTCTCTCTCTCTCTCTCTCTCTCTCTCTCTCTCTCTCTGTGTGTGTGTGTGTGTGTGTGTGTGTGTGTGTGTGTGTGTGTGTGTGTGCCCTCCTAGGAATCCGTCTCATCAGACGAGCTACACATACATATCCCTAAACTCGCCCCCACTTGCTGCGGCATTTCGCACAGCACCACCAAGTATGTGGCATGAGCGCTCGTATCTTCGTGCCGAGATGCAGTGCTCTACGTAGGAACTACAGAGGCAATTCAACGTCCAGACACAGTGAAGTTTATATTATGCTACATCTTGTGTTGCTGCACTGCAAGAAAGCACGCTGTTTTAACCAGTAAGTTCTTCGTTGCGACACTGCGACGCGTGCAGTGTTTGATACGGACATGAAGAGTGTCCGTAACTGAAGTTCCAGGTTCGAAACGCTGTAGAGAGAGAACCACGGCACAGGAGTACGTGCATATTATTCATGCAGGGCGAAACGGCATGGAAAATTAAAAAAATTAACGAAAATTTTACCAATAGATTAACGTAAACGGGTTTGGCTACAAATGAGAGATGAATCGTAATTCGAAGGCTATGGTTTGATAAATATATGTTTTTGGATAGGGTCCGCCTTTAGCAGAACACAATTTTTTTTAACCCAAACATGTTTCACTGCAGTTGCAACATCTTTAGTGGGCTTTTTTTCATGGCTGTTAAAGATAATGAATGTCCTTTACTGTTTGTATACATGTAACTATTAGTTTTTAAATCGTAATTGCAGAGCTTTGAAAAAACAGATAAAATTATGAACTCATACCTTTTTACCACATGGTGTGTCTTTCCTGATGTATCGTGTTTCTACAGTGACTGTTTTGTTTCACAGTTTGTCATCTGCAACCACTTATACCTTAAAGTAGATAAATTGTTTAAGCCAAAATTACGATTTGAAAATTGTTATTTTCTATGCCCGGTATTAATTAATTCTGTGTGTGTGTGTGTGTGTGTGTGTGTGTGTGTGTGTGTGTGTCTGTGTATCTACATTATGTTTCACTTACGTTTTCTTTTTCCTCATTTTCATCACTCTCAAACACTATATACTGAGCTGTCACTGATACTGTCACTGTTTCACTGTGTACCAGCTGTAAAAACAAACATGGCGGACAGTGAAACAGCTGAAGGTGTAAAAACAAGATGGCTGACGGTGGAACAGTTGAAAGTGTTCCTGGCGGTTGTTCTGAGTTGGGCATTACACCATCCGTACTGTTCAATGTGCGTGACTGCACAAGTTCGGCAGGCAATGGTTGTGGCGCCATTAGTGAGGTATACCCAACCACCACACGAAGGATCTACCACATCATACGGGAAAAATCCGCTTGTAATGGTCCTTGGGCCAAAAACCGCATGAAAAGCAAAATGACATCGGTTTCGAATTGTTATGAGACTGGCGCAGGATATTTTCAATACTATGTCAGCAGTTTTTTGCCACAAGAAGCGACCGAGAAACAGTGTGTTCAACAGCAGATCGGAGTGTCTTAGTGGGTCACATTCAGAAAGCGTTGCCCATTGCATTCTTTCACTTCAGCCACATTCATAACTGGAGCACTAAACGCAACATCTTTCATACAACCCCGCAGCAGAAGAGACACGGATTAAAATAGTGATTTGGACGACCAGGCTGTAGGGAAACGACGGCCGATTATTCTAGTATGTCCGAAATGCTTCTGCAGCATCCGCTTCACTGGCTGTGTAGTGTGCAAAGGAGCACCATCTTGAATAAAAACGATCTTACGCATACATCCACGCTGTTGAAAGATTAGAATGATGTTAGTGCGCAAAAGACTCTCATAGCCTTTACCAGTGACGGTACAGACAACAGGACACGCAGGACTCGTCTTCTCGAAAAAATATAGACTTAAGATAAACGATGCCGTCAAACCTCACCACACATTCACCTTTGCGGAATGAAGTGGTATCGGTGGCTGTGGGTGCGGATTTTCCGTTGCCCCTGATCTGCAGTTCTGCGTATTGACGTGACCTTGAAGATGGAAACGGGCCATGTCGGTCCACAGAATATTCTTGGCCATTCAGTGTCCATTTACGTGCGAGCAAGAAATCACGGAGCGAACGTTTGTCTTTCTGGCGGGTCAGCAGCAAGCAGCTCCTGAACATGGGTGATTTTATATCGATAGCAATGAAGGATCTTTCGTAGGATTTTATGCACCGTGCCCGCAAGCTTATCCAGTACTCGGGAAATTCCCCGTGCACTGCATACCGCCGCTCGACCCCTCCTGCAATGCTGTGGCCATATTTTGGACAGACGTCTGAAATCATTCCCTGCTTGGCTAAATGAACGTAATTTTTGTGTCTTCCATCCGGAAGGAACTGTGCAAATGGTGGACAAATTTAAATACCTGGGAGAATTTATAACAGGAAGGTACAGGAGCAAGGAGGGAATAATAGAGAGGATGAAGAAGATGAGGTGAGCCTTCTGCATGACGAGAGAGATATACAATAAAAAGAATATATCCACAGAGGCAAAGATAAGCCACTACAAGGCTACAGTGAGGAATGCAGTATTATATGCTGCTGAGACGATGACACTAGGAAGAAATGGGGAGAACAACTAGAGAAAGAAGAGATAAAAATACTGAGAAAAATACTAGGTCCCAAAAGAGGTGGAGAGAGGTGGGTGCGAAGACCTAGGGAAGAATTGTACCGGAACATGAGAACAATATCCGGGAAAATCAAACTCAAAAGGGCAAGGTTTGCTGGGCATGTAGTTAGGATGGGGATGGACAGAATGACGAAGAGAGAGTGGGAAACAACAGGGACGACGAAGGGAAAGACAGGAACCAAGTGGATTGTTGAACTTCGGAAGGGCTGGGTGGAATTGGGGATCAAGGCTGAAGGAAAGGAAAATTGGAGGAACAAATATACAGCGACAAATGTGCCGGAGATCAATGACAGAGAAGAATACAGGAAAAGATTAGAATGTCACCAGTGGAACCGCCAGGAGAAACGGAAACTGAAGATCTCGGAAGAAGAGCGGGAGAGGAGAAGAGAAAGAGCCGGCCGCGGTGGACGTGCGGTTCTAGGCGCTTCAGTCCGGAACCGCGGGACTGCTACGGTCGCAGGTTCGAATCCTGCCTGGGGCATGGATGTGTGTGATGTCCTTAGGTTAGTTAGGTTTAAGTAGTTCTAAGTTCTAGGGGACTGATGACCTAAGATGTTAAGTCCCATAGTGCTCAGAGCCATTAGAAGAGAAATAATGAAGAGGTTCTGGGAGAAGAAGAGAAAAATGCAGTCCACGAAGGGGCTACCCGTGGTCCTACAGAGGCAGCAACGCAAGAAGAAGAAGAAGAAGAAGAAGAAGAAGAAGAAGGTCTTCCATCCGACTTCACTGAGACCTCAGGGACGCAATATACATAAATTATTACAGCAAGAAGTGGCTCAGTTTCATAAAAAAAACTAACGCTTTCTTCTGTATGGAGTATCAGTTTACAATCTGAGAGAAAACTATATCATTTGCCTTCCCGTTCATTGCACATATTTACGTATGTTAATAAAGTTGGTATTGGTAGAGCATGCCTTATTTCGCATAAAGTCACAGTACTGCCATAAGGCATTTTCTATTTAAAGTCTAGTCTGGAAAGGTTCTTGCATTTCCCACTAAGTAACATGGATGGGCTTGTTTTGTAATTATTTACAAATGTTTATGTAGCAGCCAGAAATATTATTCCCTTGCAGTCGCTGCGACTCAACTCTCAAGAATGCTTGGTAAATTTCTGACTATTCGTTCCGAATTATGATTCAGAAAAAAACTTCCTGTCCTGAAACTGTCTTTATCGTTTGCTTTAGTTCTTTTAGCTTGGGATTTTATTGAACTAATTCCTTTTTGTAGTTAAGCGCTTGCTTGGTCAGAGACACTGTCTTCAAAGATTAAGTTTTACAATTACTGAGAACGCGAAAATACCATGAAATACTTTCCTGCAATATATTTCCACAAATTTCACTTCACAAGACATAAATGGCTCACACGAAAACGTACATTTGACAAGGATCAGTACTACTAATCGTACTGGTAGTCTAAACAGTTACGGTAATAACAGTAGTAACTTAACAATACTCTAACATAGACACTTGTATAGTCTTCCACAGAGTTTTATATTCAGTATTCGGTTGCCTTGGACTTTATCATTTTTGGTCCAAAAAATGTTGAAATGTGTGTGAATTCCTAAGGGAACAAAATGCTGAGGTCATCGGTCCCTAGACTTACACACTACTTAAACTAACTTACGCTAAGGACAACACACACAGCCATGCCCGAGGGAGGACTCGAACCTCTGGCGAGAGGGGCCCCACAATCCGTGACAGGACGCCTCTAACCGCGCAGCCACTCCGCACGGCTCAGTTTTGGTAATTTCTCTACTCTCATTACTAGAATATTAAAAGTCGTTCGAAAATGAAAAAATAAAGAAAATGTTCATAAAAACCACACAGTAATCGCCAATCATTAAGTATGGTTACACGTTGGATCCACAACTTTGCTTCCTTCGCAGATAGCACTTCACTAGAACCTGTCTTTTCAGATTTTGTATTCATTTTCTCCAGACGCTTAGGAGACACTGGATTAGGGCCTTTTTATACCCTGTGTCTGGAAGTTCTGCAGAGCTACTGGCGCACAGTCACTGGTCTTGTAAAAAAGTTTACCATCAGCATGCGATCTTTCATGGAGGTAGTAGTGTTGGGCGTCCCGGACACAAAGTAAGGGACCGCCATGTTTGTCGATTCTGTTGGTGTGCATATTCTGACGCTTACAGCACCATCTATTGGTCAGTTTTTTCCCGTGTTTCTCCCTACGTCCAAAATATGCTGCTCACGTTTGACGTCTTTCTGAGCAGCGGTTCTCTTTCTAAAGCGTCTTGACACTGGCACATTAATTATGGACACACTATACGTTAATTCAGCTCAACTTTGTTGCATTTATACGCCACATACCTGAGGAATGTTCTCAGAAATACAATATGGAAAAATACATTCGATGTGTTGAGAAAAGAAAAGATCTCATGCAGTGCCACACTGAGCACTTTAAGGCACGATGCAGGTCAATCAGCTTCCAATCATATTCCTGCGCCGGATTAATTACTGTTTGTCTGTTACACTAGCCAGCCAGAATGCGTTTTAGGTGGTTTCTCACATTTTTTTTGTTTATTGAATCAGTGTTTGCAAATACATTAGATAGTAAAAAAAAAAATTAATCGCTGATTGTCTGTCATCGTCGCACGCTGACAGCAGATAAAATGGTGAAGGTGAAGAAATTATACGGATAATAATGGAGATAGAATGCAGAGACAGACGACAAATTAAAGTAAACGAGATGAGACTAAAAATGTGAAAAATTAAGGTAATCTACTTCGTCTTTAGAAAGTGGCAGGCTGTCACCATTTTCGTTTCAGAAACGCGTCGAAGAAGCTAGAGAAAAATTCAAAACATGGATAAGACAACGAGTGAAGCAGATAACAGCAATGTGCTTCGCAGATTACATGGCGGTTCCGACAGAAGGAATTGCTTGTGGACTATCAAACTAAGAAATACACAATAGGAGAAACGATATAAATTTAGGTAGCAATACGCTGTGGTTCCCAAAAACACAAGAATTTTTAGTCTTGCGCGAATAGTCACTAGTGTACTGCAATACCGCTAGGTGCCTCCACGTGCGTGCTTCTTCAATCAGTATGGCGGGCTGAATAATTGGGTTAGGTGTTGGTGAGTACATTCCCTTTGTTGTACCTCAGCGAGTTTGCGGTTTTGCGATAGCTGACCCAAAAGAGCAGTGTGTCTGTTCATAGTTTTGTTTTAAACTTGGGAAAACTGTTTCAGTAACGCACCAACTGTTGAAACAAGTTTTTGAGGTGAAAGCCTTAAGTCAGAAACAAAGGCTGGTATAACTTTTGGAAAACAGGTAACATTGACTGATGCTGGCGAGCGTCCCCGTAGGTTGTCAACTGGCGTCACACCAAAAAAATATTCAGAAAGTGATGGACCTGTTCTTGCAAGATCGTAGACAAATCATTCAGTGATACAAAATCTGTGTATCATCTTGGGAACACGTTACGTACGTGTGGACCTATCCTGTCAGAAAATGGTACAATAAAATAATTGAGACAGTGTTTCTCCCACAACTGCTTCAAGACGATCAGAAGCATTACCAAGTGGAAATTTGGAGGGAATTTACACGACTGCTTCGAGATGGTAAGAGAGCGTAACGAAAAGTAATGCCTCCGAATTTTTTATTCTGTTCTCAATGTCGGTTGAGGTGCCACCTGACGTGCATACTGCTCTGTCGGCTCTCCCGCTTCCCTGACGCAAGTTGCGTCCCTCAACCGCCAGATGGGACCGGACTGTAGCGTGTAACGTGGCGGTGTGTAGACGTAACTGCGCCGGTGGACGAGAAACAGCGCGCTCTTGTCGAGTTTCCACCCGCAGAAAATGTTCGTCCTCAGGACAGCACCCTCTCCTTGAACATGACAACGACACACACGTGCGCTGCGACATCTGCTACAATCCAGCGCCATGGTCTCTTTGTCATCGATCATACTCCATACACTCCCGACTTGGCCCCTATGCGATTTTCAGCCTGTTTCCAAAATTTAAAGAACACCTTGGAGACCTTCACTTTGATGGCGACGAAGCGGTGCAAGCATAGACGAGGTTGTGGCCCCGCCAACAAAGTCAGACATTCCACAGTGACGGTATCAGGAAACTGGTCTCTCGTTGGGAGAAATGTGTTCATTGCCAGGTTCAGAAATAATACGTAGACATGAGGAATAAAGATGTAGAATGCATATATGCCGACTCATCTGTTTTATTTAAAAAGCTTTAAGAGTTTTCACACGAAATATTCGGAGACCTTACTTTTCTGGACGCCCACATACAAACTAACAATCAAAGATTTTCACCGGTGAGGAAACGTAGATTCATCGCTTAGACGGCGAGACTAATCATCAATCGTCACTTCTTCATCTCAATCCGTTGTTGATCAGACAGGCAGTCTTTCGTAAGAGTGGTCACACGCATTTCCTCTCGTGTTTCGGGAGATATTCGCAGTTTCGTTTTTCGGGAGATTTTCGTTTTTCAGTGTGCATCTGGATTCAGCCAAACAAATAGAGGTCATTAGCATTAGGCAGCGATTGACTCGAACATGGTAAGTGAATAAAAGAGAAGACGAATGGGTACGCTCAAGAGAAGAAATACTGGTCAACAAGGCTCAAATAAGCAAAAAGACAAGACCCAGCACATGTCTGTGTACAACACACGAGATATCTAGTCTAACTTAAGAAGTGTGGACGGAGAGCGGTGTTCAGTTTGCTGTTACGAACAAAATTGTTTTTAAAACTAAAAAGTTACGTGCGCACACGATAGCGTAGTCCAAAATTGGTCTAGCGCAATATTCGTTTTTTCGATAGCCTTAGTTTAGTTTTAGTTTTGTCATGTTCCGTAGATCATTTTCCCGATTATTTTATCGATATGATGTGGAACAGGTCAGATTACAAAATGTATATTCACATAAGAGTAGTGCTAATATTAATATTACTGAAATTTTTAGTTCTACACAAGCAACTACATTTGGAGGTACATTTTTTTTACCATTTCTGAAAAAGAAACTCGTCCGTGGAGTAGAACGAGTTGTCCAAAAGAAATGACTTTAAGCTAGATTTAAAACTTGATTCGCTACCTGCCAAACACTTTATGTTGTTGATCAAATGATCAAAGATTTTTGTTGCCGAATAATGTACTCCTTTTTGAGGAACTGACAGCTTCAATGACTTATAGGAAAGGTCATTTTTCCCTCTAGTGTTGTACGTATGAACATCACTGTTCTTCGCGAATTGAGATGGATTATTTGTAACGAATTTCATTAGCGAATATATGTACTCTGATGGTGCAGTTAAAATACATAACTCTTTGAAAAGATGCCTACATGACGTCCTTGGGTGAACACCACTAATTATTCTCACTGCTCTCTTTTGTGCAATCAATACTTTATGTGTAAGTGGTGAGTTACCCCAGAAACCTATTCCATAAGACATTATTGAGTGGAAATATGCAGAGTACGTTAGGAGACTGATCTGTTAATTACCAAGACTGGCGATTATACGAAGAGCGAAAGAAGCTCAACTTAGTTGTT
This sequence comes from Schistocerca cancellata, assembly GCF_023864275.1. Taxonomy (NCBI): domain Eukaryota; kingdom Metazoa; phylum Arthropoda; class Insecta; order Orthoptera; family Acrididae; genus Schistocerca; species Schistocerca cancellata. The sequence goes on along the minus strand of NC_064628.1, from coordinate 14,926,839 downwards.
TGAGAAGCTCAGTAGTATGCTTCTTCCAGTTCAAGTTGTCATCAATGTGAACACCAAAAAATTTTGAGAAATCTACCCTGTTAACTGAGCGCTGTTCATATGCTACATCAATTGTCGGTATGACTCTATTCGGTGTACAGAACTGGATGTAATGAATTTTTTCAGAATTAAGGAAGAGTTCATTTTCTGAGAACCACTTAATAATTCTTTGAATTACATCCTTAACAATATTTTCAGCTACTTTTTCTGGAATGGGATTTATTATAAACACTCTTGCCATCTCAAACAAGTACTAGTTCTGCTTGTTGAACGTTAAGTGGGAGGTCATTCGCATGAATAAGTAACAGCAGAGGACCTAAAATTGAACCCTGTGGGACTCCCCAACTCCCCATTAACTAAAATTTACCACCCTCCCAACATTATTTGTGCTATTCAGCACAACTTTTTGCTTTCTGTTCATTGAGTATGATTCAAACCAGCTGTGTCAGTCAACAGGGACAGTAGCACAGGAAGTATAAGCAGTGTTAAAGCAGTGACGACACCACCTTGGCCTGCACTGACTGCTACCGCCAAGCAGCAGCGCTGCTCAGTCGCTGCTGGAGTACTGTTTGTTATTCTTAGTGTTTTGCTGTTCCTGTTAATATTTACCGGTGCAGCGAATATCACACTAGACTAGTCTGGGACCGCTCTATCGAGTGGTCTGCCTTAAACATTTTGTTTGTAACGAGGAACAAAGGACCGCTGTCGACACTGTCGCACGAAAGAGGTAATGGGCGATATTTGGGCTGACTCCAGCTACACACTGGTCATACGCGGTCAATAAAGAGCTCTGGTGCGATGTTCGAAGGCGTTTCAGGGTCGTCATGAAGAGTAAACGTTCACAGAAGTGGTCTGCGAACGGCTAGGTACTCCACTGTCACGAAACAGATGATATGACAGTTGTTCTGAACCAGACATATTTGGCAGACTTACCTCCGTTTTTCTTAGTATTCCCCACGAAGAAAATCAGAGTGAAGGGGCGAAGATTTGACGCAATTGAGAAATTCCAAGCAGAACTGCTGAGGGTACACCCTAATAGAAAAGAGGTTTGTGATTCACATCAAAAGGACAGTGACGTTGGAATCGCGTATTCGCACCCAAAAGGACTACTTTGAAGGTGACGATACAGAAGATCAAGACAAGACGTAACAATTTTAAACAATGTATTTCGGAGAGTTCTTGGCACCACTTCGTACTACCCATGATGTTCTAAGTGAGGATATATTAAAAATAATCTGCCGCATGTCATGAAAACTTTATTCAGAACTTTACTGCTTAAACAGTAACTGTCAAACGAATACCAGTACGTTCTCGCGTTTTCCTTCACTCGGAGTACAAACAACTCTCTCTTCGTCCAGTTACACTAATTCCGTACGATGAATACGAAGACAAGATCTGCTGGGACCAAGTCGCGGCCACCTGCCGCTGCTCTTCCGCGTGCCTCGAGCAACCTCGCAGCGGTCCGGGATTTCCGGAGGCCTTCGCGATCAGGTGTTGCGAAACGTTGCGCTTCACGTCGCCGAATTGTCAACTTCGTTCCTCAGTTTCCTGTCTAAACGTTCCATTCTGCAAATATAACGTCGGTTCTCCTCCGAGTTTATGCAAATATTGTGCGAAGTCTTGCATAAGTATTTACCCTTCACGTGTTCAGCTCTGGGCGTGTGACATAAGAGCGTCTACGTACTGAGAACTAGACGAATAAACTAAGAGAAGAAGTTAATTATATGCAACGATTCCTTAGTCTCCGTAAAGCTGTTGAGTAAAGCTGCCGACGTCGACAGTATCAGGAACGCCATTTCATAACGAAGGCTGTGATTCTGATTTGTGTGTACAGCGAAGCCATCTAGGAAGGCCATTACATATTAAGGATCCGAGATACGTCTCGCCAATCTGATCAAAATATTTCTCTCGGATCCGTTTAACGGCGTGCAGGAAATGAGGCGAACGCACAGCGCTTTGCATTCGTGCAGCGAACTTAAACAAACGGGATGATCACTGACGGGAGCAAAAGGACAGCATAAATCGAATACGAAGCAGTCTGTCTCAAGTACGGGTGTAGCTCACAAATATTCCGTCTACTTTCGGGTCACATGGCACGTTTGTTCCAATTGATATAGGTCTCTAAATTAATTGTTCGTCACTGAAATTCAGTGAACACTCTCAACTGTGATGTGGTAGCATACGCAGGACTGTTATTAGAGTGTAATGAGAAAAATTCGTGCGTTGCAGTGATGTGGAGAACCCGCTTCTAGTGCAGGATGGAAAGTGGCCAGGGCGGGAAAAGTGCCCATTGCGCTCTTTTTCGCCTTAAGCAGTGCTGCTGCCGGCCAGAAATCAGCAAATTAGTTCTAGCATACTCATTGTCGTCAGTGAGTTTGACACAGGAAGCTTATTTCGTTATTTTTAGTAAAATCTTTTCTGATATTTAGTAGTCTGATGTCGCGCACGTCATTTACATTATCCTTGTTAGTTCCCGTATAGACAGAGTAACATGTTCTTATACTATCGCTGTAAACATCTTTTGGCTTACAAATTTAGCTCCCTTTTTATTTTTTTTTCGGTTTAACTACTGATGCCCAAATGGCGTCTGATCGGGAAAAGTGACGAAACTGTTCGCGGGAAAACCGTTAAGTTCGTTTCTCATCTGTTTGTTACACTAAGAGTAAGACTTAGTTACTTTCGTACATTACTCTCTCTCTCTCTCTCTCTCTCTCTCTCTCTCTCTCTCTCTCTCTCTCTCTCTCTTCCTTTCTCTCTCTACATCTGCCTCATCATCATACTGTATTGCAGCGGGAATGAAAGAGAAAACCAACAAAATATATAAAAGAAAGTATAACAAAAATATTCACAGCGAACTTTGCCAATTTATAGTGTCACACTCAAAGGAAAAATATGGATTTAACATACATTCTACATAGTCTTCCGTGCTTTTTAGGACATCATCTACGGTAAACAGTAGCTTCTTAGAAGTTGTACAGTTTGAGTAAATACTTGATATTACTCCATTACACAACCAAATATTGACTGCCGACCTTAGTGAAATCGAAACAGCACTGCATTGCATTTGGAGGCAACTGTATGCAACATAATATTACGGTCCAGTTACATTAATGTAACCACATGACAGAAGCCTGAATAACTGCCTTCCGCAGCGCAATCCTACAGGAAGAGAATCACTGAGGTTCTGGAATGTAAGGACAGATTTGTGGAGTGTTGCCGACGGTAGTGCAGTGGTCAGCTGCGGCAGATTTCTCGATTGAGAATTCACGGTGCGAGCAGCCCGATCGATGTGGTCCCACAAATTCTCGACTGGGTTTTAGTCCAGGGAGTCTGACGCCTAGGAGAGTGTGGTAAACCCATCCTACTGCTCTTCCAACAGCGCACACACTCGTATACTGTAGCTGGGTGAAATGTTATATTGTTCTGCTGGTGAATGTCATCAAGCCGAATAAAAAGCAAACTGCATGCAGGGATGGACACGGTCCCCGAAGATAGATGCATACTTGTGTTAATTCTCTGCACCTTTCAGAATGGCAACGCAGGGAATGTCACGGAAACATTCGCCAGACCATAACGCCCTCTCCTTCGGCCTGGACCGTTCCAGTGACTGTTGCAGGCTTGCACGCGCCAACGGCCATCTGTGCAATGGTGAACCTCCAGTTGCGATGTTGCCTTGAATTACAGCTTTCATCACCGATGAAGAGACTCAGCACGGGCGCATGAACCATGCGCGTGGTGTGGAGGCCCACACGGAGTAACGTTCGAGGAGACACTATTGGTAGTAGCCTACTGGCCCATCTGGATGACCAGTTGCTCAACACTTGCACGTCCATTCGCCTGTACGCGTCTCCGCAGCCAGCGTTCACCCCTTTGACCTACGGCTTGTGGTGCACCACAGTTACCTTGGCGTAAGTTTTGCCCACCTCCGTTTTGCCATGTACAGTACAAGCGAACGGTTTATGAACCGTTTCGTAAATACTTCCACTGTTGGTCCGAAAGCCAATGATCACGCTCTTCTGGATATCAGATAAATCGCTCCCTTTACTCTTTTAGATATCTAATATAATATCTCTTATTCATCCACTATGTGAGACTTTGGGAATAGAAACTCACATTTTTTTTTCACAAAAGCTACTATGGCCATTTTCGAATTCGACTCTGTGTCTATGTATGTGTATGTGTGTGTATAATCCACTCTTCTGCGCTGTATCATGCGCACATTACTAATGTTGAGAAAGTCAGGTTCGAAAACATACGTTTGTCATATTAGGTGCATTGTGCTGACACCCACTGCCAGGTACTACATATCAGCGACCTCAGTAGTCAGACATTGTGAGGGAGCAGAATTGGGCGCTCCGCGGAACTCACGGTCTTCGAACATCGTTAGGACATTAGGTGTCACTTGTGTCATACGTCTGCACACGAGTTTTCCACACTCCTAAACATCCCTAGGTCCACTGTTTCCAATGTGATAGTGAAGTGGAAACGTGAAGGGACACGTACAGCACAAAATCGTACAGGCCGACCTCGTCTGTTGACTGACAGACCGCCGAAACTTGAAGAGGATCGTCATATGTAATAGGCACACATCTATCGAGACCACCATACAGATATTCCAAACTGCATCAACATCCACTGCAAGTACTATGAAAGTTAGGCGGGAGGTGGGAAAACCTGGATTTCCTGGTCGAGCGGCTGCTCGTAACCCACACATCACGCCGTAAATGCCAAACGACGCCTCGCTTGGTGTAAGGACCGTAAACATTGGACGATTGAACAGTGGAAAAACGTTTTGTGGAGTGAAGAATCATGGTACATAATGTGGCGATCCGATGGCAGCGTGTGGGTATGGCGAATGCCCGGTGGTGTCATGGTGTGGTCGTGTTTTCCATGTAGAGGGCTTCACCTAAACCTAACTAACCTAAGGACATCACACACATCCATGCCCGTGGCAGGATTCGAACCTGCGGCCGTACCGGTCGCTCGGTTCCAGACTGTAGCGCCTAGAACCGCACGGCCACTACGGCCAGCATTTTGATGTTTTAAGCACCTTCTTGCTTTCCACTGTTGAAGAGCAATGCGAGAATGGCGATTGCATCTTTCAAAACGATCCAGCACCTATTCACAATGCACGGCCTGTGGCGGAGTGGTTACACGACAATAACATCCATGTAATGCACTGGCCTGCACAGAGTCCTGACCTGAATTCTGTAGAACACCTTTGGGATGTTTTGGAACGCCGACTTCGTACCGACGGACATCGATACCTCTGCACTGTGCAGCACTGCATGAAGAATGGGCCGCCATTCCCCAAGAAACCTTCCAGCACCTGATCCACCCTCCGGCCAGAGTGGTAGCTGTCATCAAAGCTAAGGGTGGGCCAACACTATATTGAATTCCAGCATTACCGATGGAGGGCGAAACAAACTTGTAAGTCATTTTCAGCCAGGTGTCAGGATACTTTTGATCACATAGTGTAGGTGTCGTCGCCACTCTTTAGTCAACGTTGACAGTCTTTCAGCACTTACTGCTCTCCCAAGATTTCAAGTTCTGGAACATGGTATCCAAGCTTTCATGTGTACAAGTAATGGATAAGCAATATATACTCTATTACTAGCGGCTGTTATACTTACATTTTTGCAAAGACGGCAACTGTGATGACCATGCACTCATCTCTGAGATTCAGCACCAACTACAAACTTCTTAATCTCTCTTCCAATAGTCTTCATAGTGGTTCACCATGATGCGTTAGCTGGCAACAATGCGATTAGTAACAAAAATGTGATTAGGAAGTATCACACATCGAATTTTGTAACTTGTTTTCTACCAAACATTTCCATGGATTATGAGCTACAAGGTCTTAGAGATATTTCGGCAAACCCATTCTCTCTCGTAGATAATTCAACAGCCGCACATCCTACGGCATGGAAGGAAAAAGCCAGTTCTCGACAGTGGTCTTCCGTGATAAGACTGCACACCTCCCTGAACCTCATCACAAGACGTTGACCCAGTGGTAGGTGCCCCAGACGATGCAGTTCTTACGTGAGCTGTTTCCACATCTTTTTGTAGGCTTCGCCCTCTAGAATCCTCTGCAGGTGTTTGATTTCATGCGGCCTGTGAATAAATCTTGATGTTTTAAAACTGGATCAGCACAAATATTTTTTTTAACGTATCGCGTAGCACCACCTCCATTCAAGGCTAGGGGCCGCAGTTGGTACCTGAATGCGATAAGGCCACAAAAACCTGTAGCACAGAGATGTGAGGTTCTGCTTACCTATTTCCTGAAAGAAAATACAAGAGTCGGGCTTGCCAGACGGAACATGATTGGTATGGAAAACTGGCTTTTCTGGGAATGTACTTGTGTACGCAATGACTCAGCAGGAACTGATAAGAATTCTTGCAGAATCTCGCTCTCTTTCTTCATGTAAAATTTCTGCTTATTCAGTCTATCATCTGTAATACATGTATCATATCCACGAATGCAATTCAGGTATGATTTGTTTTTCATTTAATTTTGTAGAATCTTCCGTCTAGCACTCTTCTTCTCCTGATCTAGCAACTGGAAAACTGGCACGAGGCAGCGACAACAGTAGTAGGAGATGACCTCAGTAGGCTGAAGCTTCCACGACCAACATAATAGTGTTACTGCAATGGGTGAACCGGTAAAAAAATGTCTTAAATTAGTTGCTCTCATTTGCCTTGATGTTGAGTCTACATTTAGACACCGACTATGTACTGCTTTAATAGGTAACAGTGTTTGGTTTAAGGTGCCTAGACATTTTTTCATACGTTTGGGATCGAAGTTCGTTTAATTAATCAACCTGTTAAGATCACTTGATTGCTCGTCTACAGATTTCTCTTGCCCAAGTCGGGCCAGGAGAAACAGATGTACCTTAATAAAAAAAGGCACCTCTGCTGCTGTCCGATGACATCACTAAATGGTATTCAACAAGTATCACAGAGCGACTTTTAAGAAAATTCTAAACTATCAAAGTTCGCAGTGCTACGGTCGCAGGTTCGAATCCTGCCTCGGGCATGGGTGTGTGTAATGTCCTTAGGTTCGTTAGGTTTAAGTAGTTCTAAGTTCTAGGGGACTTATGACCTAAGATGTTGAGTCCCATAGTGCTCAGAGCCATTTGAACCATTTTTTGAAAGTTCGCAGTTCCTCTAGGCATGAAAGGAAATAATTCAATTGCGTTTTGTAAATAAAACTGTCTTTTCCTGCTGCTAGTTACTTTATTTATCCCATAAGCGTTTCGCCTTCTCCTGTTCTAAGGCATCATAAGTGGGATCTATAACGATACAGTTCTGTTAGTTATAGATTATCAAACACTTCACTTCGCAATTTTTTGTAAAAAAAGTAATTACTTACGACTTGCTGATCTTCGTTTCCTCACATCTGGTCTGCAGTTCGCACTACCACTACCCTATAATCACATCTTTGTGTTCTCGACTTCCAGACCAGATGTGAGGAAATGCAGATCAGCAAATCGTAAGTAATTACTTCTTTTACAAAAAATCGCAAAGTGAACTGTCTGATAATCTATAACTAACAAAACTGTATCGTTATAGATCCCAATGCCTTAGAACAGGAGAAGCTGAAACGCGTATGGGATAAATAAAGTAACTAGCAGCAGGAAAAGGCAGTTTTATTTGCAAAACAATATTTATATGCTTGCTGCGGAGGATGGCCACACAAAGAAACTTAATTCAATTGCGAATTAATGTTGATGAAAATAAGGGATTTTACTCAAGAATATACAGGTGAGTCACCTAACATTACCGCTGGATATATTTCGTAAACCACATCAAATACTGACGAACCGATTCCACAGACCGAACGTGAGGAGAGGGGCTAGTGTAATTGGTTAATACAAACCATACAAAAGTGCACGGAAGTATGTTTTTTAACACAAACCTACGTTTTTTAAAATGGAACCACGTTAGTTTTGTTAGCACATCTGAACATATAAACAAATACGTAATCGGTGCCGTTTGTTGCATTGTAAAATGTTAATTACATCCGGAGATATTGGAACCTAAAGTTGACGCTTGAATCCTCCGACGTTCAGTTGCGTGTTGTAACAAACACGGGCCACGGTCGGCGAGCAGTGTCATGCGCATACTGCATCGTGTGTCGCTACATCAGCAATTACATGGTGATGACTTTAATCATCGAGTGCAATTCTGTCAATGGGCATTAACAGAGAATGCGTTGCAGTTCTACCTGTTTACCGATGAAGCGGGTTTCACAAACCACGGGGCAGTGAATCTACGGAACATGCATTACTGGTCCGTGGACAATCCTCGCTGGCACAGACAGGTAGAGCGACAGCGACCGTGGACTGTAAATGTATGGTGCGGAATCATTGGCGACCACCTCATTGGTCCTCTCTTCATTGCAGGGGCCCAAACAGCTGCAACATGCATCGCGTTTCTACAGAATGATCTGCCAACGTTGCTCGAAAATGTCCCACTGGAAACGCGTCGACATATGTGGTATCAGCATGATGGTGCACCTGCACATTCCGCAATTAACACTAGGCTGACCCTTCACAGGGTGTTCGACGGGCGTTTCATAGAACGTGGAGGACGCATAAATTGGCCAGCCCGTTCTCCTGATCTTACACCTCTGGACTTCTTTCTGTGGGGTACGTTAAAGGAGAATGTGTACCGTGATGTGCCTACAACCCCAGAGGATATGAAACAACGTATTGTGGCAGCCTGCGGCGACATTACACCAGATGTACTGCGGCGTGTACGACATTCATTACGCCAGAGATTGCAATTGTATGCAGCAAATGATGGCCACCACATTGAACATCTGTTGGCCTGACATGTCGGGACACACTCTATTCCACTCCGTAATTGAAAACGGAAACCACGTGTGTACGTGTACCTCACCCCTCATGGTAATGTACATGTGCGTCAGTGAAAAAGACCAATAAAAAGGTGTTAGCATTTGGACGTAATGTGCTGTTCCAGTCTCTTCTGTACCTAAGGTCCATCACCATTCCCTCTGGATCGCTACGTAATTCGGTGCTCTCCGATACACACGATCGAACAGCGGAGGAGTGGTACTCAAGCGTCAAATTTAGGTTACAATATCTCCGGATGTAATTAACATTTTACAATGCAACAAACGGCACTGATTACGTATTTGTTTATATGTTCAGATGTGCTAACAAAACTAACGTGGTTCCATTTTAAAAAACGCATTGTGTTAAAAAACATACTTCCGTACATTTTTGTATGGTTTGTATTAAACAATTACACTAGCCCCTCTCCTCACGTTCGGGCTGTGGAATCGGTTCGTCAGTATTTGATGTGGTTTACGAAATATATCGAGCGGTAACGTTAGGTGACTCACTCTGTATACGAAACTGCACAAAGTGATAGCTGATTAAACTGTGGTAATAAAGTCCATTCAAAGAATAATACCGGCTTCAAGTGGTAAATTCTACCCTGTAAATCAGAATGCACAACTTGAGTCTAAATAATGGCGATACAGGAACAACATGCCGCTTCCTAAAGACTTCACAGAAGGTCACGCTTTCGGGGAACAGAACGAAGGCGTGTCTATAAAAATCTAAGGCATCCAGTTATGAGTGGATGACTGTGGAAGACAAAAGAGTGGACAATGAATTCCGTGTTATACCAGTGCACACTGTAGTGAGAGACACGAAAATCTATTGCCGTTTCAGGTCGATTATAGAGATATATCTCGAAAGAAATACAGTATTGATTGCCGGGGAAACAATAGTTTTAAAGAAGCATTTCACCCTTCTGGAGTATCATAATAAAATTTTAATGTACTTCAAAATTTGCATTCGTCACATCTGTGGAGACCTTAAACACGTTGGGGTCAGTGGTAAAATCTGTGCTGTCATAGGACCACACTTATAGGTTTTGAAACCACGTAGCACAACCTATACACTAAGCAGTAACTCGTTCCTGTCAGTCTTACAGCCGCGCTGGGTAGCCGTGCGGTATAGGGCGCCTTGCCACGGTTCGCGCGGCTCCCCACTCCCCCCCCCTTCCCCCCCCCCCCCTACCCTCCTCACCCCCGTCGGAGGTTGCAGTCCTCCATTGGATAGGTGTGTGTGTTGTCGTTAGTGCAAGTTAGTTTAAGTTAGATTATGTAGTGTGTAAGCCAAGCGACCCATGACCTTAGCAGTTTGCTCCCATAGGAACCTACCACAAATTTCAAAAAAAAAAAAAATAAATAAATAAATAAATTCAGTCTTACAAGTTCACATGGTGTTTGAGGAAGACAAAGTAAAACACAGAGAACATTGTAGTTTCACCAGCGTGTATCAAGGCGCAGCACATGCCTGCTGCAAAGTAAACTTCGGTGCCTGTTATATTCCACAAACTGAGCAGTTATGACTAGCACATCTTGATCACGAACGTTTGCGAACAAAAGACGACATATGACGACTAAGAAATCAGATGAAATCCATTTCACGTTTCTGTTATGTCGTCGAATTTTGAAAAACATAAACCATTGACAAAGAGTTTTCAAACAATAATGCACCAAGAGAAGCGGTGCAACATAAACATCCGATATGGTGTATCAGTTCGCTAAATTACTTGATATGCTCCCTAGAAAAGAGGCACATTTTACATGGAAACAGCTGAACTGAATGAGAACATATTTTCCCTGCGATATAGAGTTGAATAAAGTAAGAAAAAGGAAAATTTCCCACACGAAAATGTAAGCAATGAATTGATTCTGCTGGAAAATCGCCTTCTCCAATCCAACAGTTTGAAAGTTTGTTAACAGACGAAACAATAACAAAGGTTGAGTACCAAAACGGTTGCAATCAATCGAATGTAATTAAGTGTAGAACACTTGAAGAATATTTTGACTTACATTTGAAGATTGATGTGCTACTTCTTGCCAATGTGTTCGGAAACTTTCCCAGTCTTTGCCTTAAGATGTAGGATTCGGATGCTACGTATTATAATGCTTCATCTGACTGGGCATGGGATGTTCTACTGAAAATTACTAAAAAGAAATTGCAGCTCATTAATTACTGATGTCAAACAGCTATAGTTTGTTGAACGTGGTATCTGAAGCTGAACTATCAGTTGTTGGCAGCAACAGATTTGTGGCATTCTATGATGATAAAATTGACGAATAGTCAACTGCAGAACTTGTTAGTCTGTGAGAAAATATGTAGGCTCTTGAGATTGAATCTGGGCGCATATTCACAGAGTGTAAGACATGAAACAATGTTATGCAAATGGCTCACCACTGACAACTACTGGCAGTGAGTCTTGGGAATGGAGATAAAATCCACTGCGCAGTTTGCCATTCAGTCGAAGCAGCATACTTTCCCGACTTTCCAACAACATAAACGTTCTTTTCCTGCTCAAGATGACAACGTCATATGCTTCCGGATAATGTAAACACAGTGGCGTAGTGTTACTATGACACAAAAATAATGATTGGTTATATTTCGGATACGTGTAAATGATCTAAATACCTGCAAGCTATAATTGATTCTATTGTAAAAAGTAAATAATTTAGAATAAATGTTAATACCTTCAAAACATAGTATAGCGATATCCACATATACTGATGGCGGTAGTATCGCGTACACAGGTACAAAAGGTTACCGACGTGACCATGGATGGGCACACGAAGGGTATTAACAGGTTTTATACGCGGGAAGGTAGCTGGAGCTAGAAACATGGGACATTCCATTTCAGAAATCGTTAGGGCACGCAATTTTCCGCGATCCGTAATGTGAAGAGTGTGCCGAGAATACTAAGTTTCAGCTATTACCTCACCACGGACAACGCACGGGCAGATGGCCTTCACTTAACGACCAGGAGCAGCGGCGTTTGCGGAGAGTTGTTAGTACTAACAGACAAGTAGCACTGCGTGGCGTAACCGCAGAAGTCAATGTTGAACATACGACAAACGTATCGCTTAGGGCGGTGAGGCGAAATTTTTCTTTAGAGGGCTATGGCAGGAAACAACGGATGCGAGTGCCTTTGTTAATACCACGACATCGGCTGCGCGCCTATCCTAGATGAGTGGACAACCGTGGCCTGGTCAGCTGAGTCTCGATTTCAGTTGATAAGAGCTGATGGTTGGGTTCGAGTGTAGCGCAGACCCCCACGAAGCAATGGACCCGAGTTGGCACGGTGGAAGCTGGCGGTGGCCCCGTAAGTGGTATTCAAATGGTTCTGAGCACTATGGGACTTAACAGCTGAGGTCATCAGTCCCCTAGAACTTAGAACTAGTTAAACCTAACTAACCTAAGGACATCACACACATCCATGCCCGATGTAGGATTCCAACCTGCGACCGTAGCGGTCGCGCCGTAAGTGGTGTGGGCTGAACCGATGCCGGCCGGAGTGGCCGAGCGGTTAGGAGCTACAGTCTGGAACCGAGTGACCGCTATGGTCGCAGGTTCGAATCCTGCCTCGGGCATGGATGTGTGTGATGGCCTTAGGTTAGTTAGGTTTAAGTAGTTCTAAGTTCTAGGGGACTTATGACCTCAGAAGTTAAGTCCCATAGTGCGCAGAGCCATTTGAACCATTTCAACTGAACCGATAATTGACTGGAAATGGTTATGTTCCGCTACTTGGAGACCATTTTGCAGCTATTCATGGACTTCATGTTGCCAAAGAACTGTGGAATTTTTATGTATGACAACGCGCTATATCACCGAGCCACAACTTGCGCATTTGGTTTGAAGAACATTTTGAACAATTCGAGGGAATAATTTGGCCACCGAGATCGCCTGACATGAACCCCATAGACTCAGAGGATTTACGTGACATAAATGAGAGATCAGTTCGTGGGCAAATTCCTGCCTCGGTAAAACCTCCACGGCTATGGAGGCACCAATGGTGATGATGATGTTTGGTTTGTGGGGCGCTCAACTGCGTGGTTATCAGCGCCCGTACAATTATCCAATCTTTGCTCAGTCCAATTTCGCCACTTTCCTGGATGATGATGAAATGATGAGGACAACACAAACACCCAGTCATCTCGAGGCAGGTGAAAATCCCTGACCCCGCCGGGAATCGAACCCGGGACCCCGTGCTCGGGAAGCGAGAACGCTACCGCGAGACCACGAGCGGCGGACGGAGGCACCAAGGCTGTGTATTTCTGCAGGGGAATTTCAACGACGTTCTCAGCCTATGCCACACTGAGTCGTTGTACTGCGCCAGGCAGAGCAGGTCCGACACAATATTAGGAGGCATCCACCGACTTTTGTCACGTCATTGTAATTTGAATACCCACAAAAATGTAAATTACGTAAGTTTTCGATGGAAATTTAGTGATGCACTGCACAGATAATCAAAAAATACATACGTAAAAACAATGTATGAAAAATAATTTTTATAATAAATATTATGCCAGATTTTTTGTTTCAGTATTTTTTTCCTTCTCAGTCCCTCTCTAATCTGTTTGCTTGACACGACGTGACGTTAAGTAGGCGACGTATACCAACTATCTGTCTCAACAGAACCACTGGACAGTGTGCCTCATCGACAGCTGAGAAGTGCAGTGCACTGGTGCTCTGGTGGTGCTCTCTGTGTTGCAGCAAGTGAGCTCAGATACTCGTCTGTAACATTATATATACAGGGTGAGTCACCTAACGTTACCGTTGGATATATTTCGTAAACCACATCAAATAATGACGAACCGATTCCACAGACCGAACGTGAGGAGAGGGGCTAGTGTAATTGTTTAATACAAACCATACAAAAATGCACGGAATTATGTTTTTTAACACAAACCTACGTTTTTTTTAAGTGGAACCACGTTAGTTTTGTTAGCACATCTGAACATATAAACAGATACGTAATCAGTGCCGTTTGTTGCATTGTAAAATGTTAATTCCATCCGGAGATATTGTAACCTAAAGTTGACGCTTGAGTACCACTCCTCCGCTGTTCGATCGTGTCTATCGGAGAGCAGTGCAACATACATCGCGTTTCTACAGAATGATCTGCCAACGTTGCTCGAAAATGTCCCACTAGAAACGCGTCGACGTATGTGGTATCAGCATGATGGTGCACCTGCACATTCCGCAATTAACACTAGGCTGGCCCTTGACAGGGTGTTCGACGGGCGTTTCATAGGACGTGGAGGACGCATAAATTGGCCAGCCCGTTCTCCTGATCTTACACCTCTGGACTTCTTTCTGTGGGGAACGTTAATGGAGAATGTGTACCGTGATGTGCCTACAACCCCAAAGGATATGAAACAACGTATTGTGGCAGCCTGCGGCGACATTACAGCAGATGTACTGTGGCGTGTACGACATTCATTACGCCAGAGATTGCAATTTTGTGCAGCAAAGGATTGCCACCACATTGAACATCTATTGGCCTGACATGTCGGGACACACTCTATTCCACTCCGTAATTGAAAACGGAAACCACGTGTGTACGTGTACCTCACCCGTCATGGTAATGTACATGTGCGTCAGTGAAAAAGACCAATAAAAAGGTGTTAGCATGTGGACGTAATGTGCTGTTCCAGTCTCTTCTGTACCTAAGGACCATCACCGTTCCCTTTGGATCCCTACGTAATTCGGTGCTCTCCGATACACACGATCGAACAGCGGAGGAGTGGTACTCAAGCGTCAACTTTAGGTTACAATATCTCCGGATGGAATTAACATTTTACAATGCAACAAACGGCACTGACTACGTATTTGTTTATATGTTCAGATGTGCTAACAAAACTAACGTGGTTCCATTTAAAAAAACGTAGGTTTGTGTTAAAAAACATAATTCCCTGCATTTTTGTATGGTTTGTATTAACCAATTACACTAGCCCCTCTCCTCACGTTCGGTCTGTGGAATCGGTTCGTCAGTATTTGATGTGGTTTACGAAATATATCCAGCGGTAACGTTAGGTAACTCACCCTATATATATATTGTGTGTGTTTTACAGATGGAAAAAAGTCAAGAGCTTCAGTATTTATACTTTTTCTAAATATGGCACAAAAAGTTATTTTAATTTTGTGAGATAATATTCAGTGACGAAATGGAGGTAGAAACATGGGAAATATTTTGTGCGCACGCCTATGTCACATGTAATTTAATGATGAAGCAGAGGAAATATTTTAATGTAAATGACGAGACAGTGCAGTATTTACATAGGTGTACCCAGAGTGAGTGCGTCGTTGGCACACCAAATAGTGAGCAGGGTAAGCGCGTTCACTCTGCAAACTGACCGTAGCTCTACATTGGCCACCGATCTGTCTGACGAACATCAGTCTCCACTGACCATTTTCTGAAAATGATGACCAAATTCCGTTTTCCTAACCAGTGACGAGTTCAGTTTTATTAAACGGTGAACCACTTCCATTTCATTTAATGCTGACCCATTCCGCTTCTTCTGGTGGATTTTCTTAAATGGTAACGTGTTTCGTTTGTGTAAACAGTGACCATTTTCACCAGCAAAGGGGTCGCCCAGCGACTGGACGAGACAGTAGAAAAGGTCCTGCCTGGAGGCAGGCAACCCCGTGATACCCCTTTGATTCCAGATGCGGTCCTGCAGGCAAGTTGTCTCCGTAAAGCCACAGTCTTAAAGTCCTCAGTGATGGTTGGCGGACGCCACCGAGGTTGTTGCCTAACTGTGAGGTGTTAGAGGGAGCCTTTGCCGTTCTATTCATACAGGTGTCAATGTCGCACCCCTCACCCCTCCCACCCTATCCACGGATCACGCAGTAGCAGAGCACGAAACACGAGGACTGAAAATGCGTAAGCACCCTTTGCTGCTTCAGTCACGTTGAATTTTCGCCAAATCGTTTTTAACAGTCCCTAATGATTCCAACGTATAGTTCCAAGCTGTGCACAAGAGCAAAAATTGCGCTCGCGCCGCACTCCATAGCGGTGTGATCACTTCGATGGGGTTGCAGCCGAACAGTATCCTTAGAGTAGCGCTGAAATTCCCAGGGGGTGGCAGCAGGATCGAATGTTGTCTAGAGCCACGACCTGTTGCTCATAGCATAGCAAACTGTCGTTTCCGACAGCGAAATGTGTGGGAATCGACGACCCAAGGGAAGGGGCTGTTTCGCTGACGCCCTTTATGCTACCCCCTAAGGCCTTCTCGTATCGATTCTGAGCGGCGGTGTATTTGAAATTTTTCCTCGGCACCCCATAAGAAAACAGCGTGATTTTAACGTTGGGCGTCGCGTTTCTGACCCCCATCGCAGAGGCGTCAAAATAAGGGTTGAAACGTGGGTAAGGAGGGGTTTGACGACCTTCCCATGGTGTGACATATCCACGGCAGTGCTGGGCAGAATTGTGGTGAAACTTATTGCCAATGTGACATCGTTAACGCACCTAACACCTCACCTCGACATCTGAGCTCTGGCCTTTCTTTATTTTGTGTTTTTCTTTCGTATATGTCGGCACCTTGCTGTCACCGTCGAGCTCGAATGTGACGCCCCAGGACGCCATGCTTTCGCACCGTCACAGAGAAAGTTTGTAAGCACCTTTTCGACAAATTTCAAACTTCTGCATGGCAATGAGAGACAATTACGAGGTAGCGGAAACATGATTCTTTAACTGTGTTGTGCAGTGTAGATGGCTAGGACTGTTAGTCCTAGATAAAAAATAATTGCAACCTTTTTTGTAGCAAAGTTAATTTACTTTAATTGTGTACTGAGACACGTGCTCGTTGGAGTGTGCAGTTTCCGAGTTATTAAAGAAAAACGTACAAAAGTTATATGAAACGTGTTTTTCTCGGCAGTAGGGCATATGTTCACATGAAGTTTTTCGTTCAGAATCACTAATGCTATCGCGTCTCAAAGCATGTACCTTTCCTCCTGACTCACCCTGTATGTCAGTCATACTCTTTCTTTCCCATTTACATATTCATTTACAAACCTCATTTATAAAATACGAAGTGTTATTTCACATCTGATACAGCCAGAAAAATGAGTCTTTAATAGAACGATGCAGCTTGTAAAAAAATTGTTGATATATCAAACCACAGTTTATAAATTTTGCAATAAGCAATATTAGGTCACTGTAACACCTACAGCGCCTCTCGGGTTTGAAAAAACAAAAATAGCTCCCAAATTAGCTCCCATGTCCTTAAAATATCAATTCACAAAATGACCCAAGTCCCCCCACAAGTAGTAATTACGAAAACTAAATAAAAAACAAATAAAGGGATATATCTAGTATAGAAAGCAAAAGAAAAGACAAGGAAAATATAGTTATAAATTTTAGAAACATGGGGAGGGGGAAAAACCGTAGAAAATATTAAAATACTAGTTATTCCAATACCTAAGAAAATCAATATTATAGTCATAGAACGTAGGTCTCGGACACCAAAGATAGTGTTTATGAAAGTATAAATAGCCATACGTTGTAATTACGATACTCCAGCCTCTAATCTGTTCTAGTTCGGAAGTTATTTAGGACGTACAGCTTTAGAGAACAACAGTTGGGACTTTATTACACGGGGATCAAGAATAGATCGTGACGAGATTGTTTTTGAGGATTGTCAATTCAAGACTTTAATTTGGACATTTATCAGATTAGATAAACGGGAAGGTGAACAGTAATCTCTTGGCTTTCATGTAAATTCGTGGGAATAATTATACACTTTACTGAATTGAGAATTTTAACCGGATTCGGACATTTAATTGTGATAGTGAGAAACTTTAACTTCACGTGACTAGTGATCATAGTTAATGACAGTTTGCGGATATTAAATAGAAATAACTTATTTACCGAAAGTGACAGGATATTATCTAACATCTCTGATGCTAGCGGGAATCCTACTTAGACATCTAATTAAAGAAGTTCTTTAAATGAGATCATATGAGTGAACCTATTGATTAATAATTCTTGTCAATAAACTGACTTTGTTAATTTGAAACATAATACAAATCTTGAACATTAATTTAACTTAGATTAATAAACGTTAAGGTTACGTGATCTATGCCAAGAACAAACTAGCGATTCGTAACTTCAACAACTGAACGAAACATTGGTAGTAAAGCTACTAAAGATTTTTCTCTCAGAGTTGGGAAGACTACACGTGTAGTGACCCACGTTTAACATCGGGTTTCAAAAGTAATCAAACCGATACTTAGCCGGACAATGTTAAATAAAAGTACAACTCTTCAATGACAGTCAATGTGAAAAAAATAAAATCAAACTTTCACCTATTAGACGAAAAAGCAAAAACAGAAAAAGGGCCGCTACATCACACACTCTAGGGGAGCTGCACATTCATTCTGTACACTAAGCTGGTAAATAAAACTCTGAACCGAAAGCGTTCTGCCGCCACTGGAGCAGACAACAAAAGCCTGGCCAAAATAGCCTCAACAATTAGCGCCAAGATGAAAAGCAGCCATTGGCACTGGGTCGGCAGCGGCGTGTATCCACCAAAACAAATGCTGTGTGTGTGTGATTGTATCTGTAAACAACTCCCGCTCAGGGTGAATATCTGGCAGTGCAATATGGGCGCATAACGGAAACGGAAGCAAAAGCGTTGCAGCGTCTGCTTTGGCCTCCACGTGAATGTCGCTTCCAGGGAACATCCAGCAATGTCATGAACATTTTTGCCTTGTGACCATTTTTGTTTTTCATCCAGTCGAAAACTGAAATGAAAGTGGCTGTACAAGTATTTCATATCATCCATAAATTTTCATGATAGATTTGGATCTTCCACAGCGGGTGAATTTTTTTTCTTTCTGATCAGCATTTCACCGGTCCCGCCATCTGCTTGTAAATTACAGTAGTTTTCCGTTCTGTTCACTTTTTTCGTCACTATCTTTGGCCACGGATTCTCTTCCTGACGCCTTCGGAAAATATTTGTACAGTGATACTGCTATACGTAACACAGGACATTTAATTTACTACGACTCAGATGGTAGAAGCTACATAGTACCGTAAACACACATAATAGTGATTCATTTAGTACAATCCAACATTTGATTTCAGTCACCCAGTTAGATGGGGAAAATCAGTTCGCATATCCATCCGAAACCAAATCGTGTTGAGACGGTGATCCACAGCTCCAGCTATGACAGTCGGCAACCTACGGCCAAATAAACTCCTGGAAATTGAAATAAGAACACCGTGAATTCATTGTCCCAGGAAGGGGAAACTTTATTGACACATTCCTGGGGTCAGATACATCACATGATCACACTGACAGAACCACAGGCACATAGACACAGGCAACAGAGCATGCACAATGTCGGCACTAGTACAGTGTATATCCACCTTTCGCAGCAATGCAGGCTGCTATTCTCCCATGGAGACGATCGTAGAGATGCTGGATGTAGTCCTGTGGAACGGCTTGCCATGCCATTTCCACCTGGCGCCTCAGTTGGACCAGAGTTCGTGCTGGACGTGCAGACCGCGTGAGACGACGCTTCATCCAGTCCCAAACATGCTCAATGGGGGACAGATCCGGAGATCTTGCTGGCCAGGGTAGTTGACTTACACCTTCTAGAGCACGTTGGGTGGCACGGGATACATGCGGACGTGCATTGTCCTGTTGGAACAGCAAGTTCCCTTGCCGGTCTAGGAATGGTAGAACGATGGGTTCGATGACGGTTTGGATGCACCGTGCACTATTCAGTGTCCCCTCGACGATCACCAGTGGTGTACGACCAGTGTAGGAGATCGCTCCCCACACCATGATGCCGGGTGTTGGCCCTGTGTGCCTCGGTCGTATGCAGTCCTGATTGTGGCGCTCACCTGCACGGCGCCAAACACGCATACGACCATCATTGGCACCAAGGCAGAAGCGACTCTCATCGCTGAAGACGACACGTCTCCATTCGTCCCTCCATTCACGCCTGTCGCGACACCACTGGAGGCGGGCTGCACGATGTTGGGGCGTGAGCGGAAGACGGCCTAACGGTGTGCGGGACCGTAGCCCAGCTTCATGGAGACGGTTGCGAATGGTCCTCGCCGATACCCCAGGAGCAACAGTGTCCTTAATTTGCTGGGAAGTGGCGGTGCGGTCCCCTACGGCACTGCGTAGGATCCTACGGTCTTGGCGTGCATCCGTGCGTCGCTGCGGTCCGGTCCCAGGTCGACGGGCACGTGCACCTTCCGCCGACCACTGGCGACAACATCGATGTACTGTGGAGACATCACACCCCACGTGTTGAGCAATTCGGCGGTACGTCCACCCGGCCTCCCGCATGCCCACTGTACGCCCTCGCTCAAAGTCCGTCAACTGCACATACGGTTCACGTCCACGCTGTCGCGACATGCTACCAGTGTTAAAGACTGCGATGGAGCTCCGTATGCCACAGCAAACTGGCTGACACTGACGGCGGCGGTGCACAAATGCTGCGCAGCTAGCGCCATTCGACGGCCAACACCGCGGTTCCTGGTGTGTCCGCTGTGCCGTGCGTGTGATCATTGCTTGTACATCCCTCTCGCAGTGTCCGGAGCAAGTATGGTGGGTCTGACACACCGGTGTCAATGTGTTCTTTTTTCCATTTCCAGGAGTGTAACTTTGACCCTCTGGAATCAGGCTGGAATGGAGAGAAGAAGTAGCGTACAGTAATGTTGTTGATCACAGTGTATCCTTTCTATGTGATGCAACCTAAACGACTTACTTGCTGAGATCTCCGTTACCGGTGGCTTCACATTTAGTCCCTCCTCTGAGTCATTATTTTTTCTGAACTGAGGAAGAACATGTGTTGACATTCCTCAGAAGCCTCATTTCTGGTGCCTGAACTTTGTTCTCGTCAGCCTTATGTATCGTTTCATGCACAAGTAAAAATATAGGAGTTGTCTTAGTTTTATAAAACATGTATCTTCCAATTGTGCATTTTTCTTGTAGTTGATACTTGCTTTAGAGTTTGTAATAAGTCCCGTCATATGCTGACTGTTTTATTTCTCTCATTTACATATTTCAGTTCTAGCGGTGAAAGTTTCTGGTCTTAGCGGGTGGTTGTAATAAAAGTTCAGCTACCGAGAGAGGTCCAGTGTGGCCTGTAATTACCGTATACCAGCGAACCTTTGCAGATATCCTAATGCGCAAACGCGGAACCGATTTACACTGGGAAACAATTCCTTCCAAATCTGCCACTGTGAATGTAAGAAGGCATTACAGAAATGTTTTGCATATGTAATGGATTAGGAACGGGACGTGGTCAGAAGAGGTCAGGCAACTGAGAAAGGCACAATGTTCATTTTATTACTAACTTTCGCCTACACAATTTGTTCAATTTGAACACCGCAGTGAGGTGCTGTACAATGGCAGGGCTGCACCTGATGGCCAAAACTGGACCTACTTTTTCCATCGTAAACTGGTTCCGCATTAACTCATTACCACGTTCCACTGCCGTACGATAATTACAGCCCAGGGTATACCTCAGTGAGACACTGCACTTCAATTGTGACCGCCCAGTATTGTAACTTTTTTCATCTGAGCAGCAACGACTGTGCTACCTACATTACCGCGAGTATGGTTTAGGTGGGGTTTGCCGCGCTGTAGCGCGCATCCTTCGGCAGATTTTAGGGTAGCAGGTGAAGCTTCGCAGGGCTGCTACAGGAAAGCCTCGACAGACATAAATTGTAAAAGTTCATAGTCAACATATGTCATCAGCAAAGTGCCGGTCACGAAACATTTAAATAATGTTAGTTGAAGGGAAGCTGCAGTATTTGAAACGAAGGCGGCCAGGAAGTTGTTAGCCTTGTAAGTAGGCTGTTTATATTTTCTTATTGGCAACGTTACGTAGCGCTCTGTATGAAAATCACTGGCTGTGCTGTGTGCAGTCTGTGGCTAGTTTGCATTGTTGTCTGCCAATGTAGTATTGGGCAGCGGCAGCTGGATGTGAACAGCGCGTAGCGTTGCGCAGTTGGAGGTGAGCCGCCAGCAGTGGTGGATGTGGGGAGAGAGATGGCGGAGTTTTGAAGTTTGTAATACTGGATATCATATATTATGACTATTAAGGTAAATACATTGTTTGTTCTCTATTAAAATCTTTCATTTGCTAACTATCCCTATCAGTAGTTAGTGCCTTCCGTAGTTTGAATCTTTTATTTAGCTGGCAGTAGTGGCGCTCGCTGTATTGCAGTAGTTCGAGTAACGAAGATTTTTGGTGAGGTAAGTGATTTGTGAAAGGTACAGGTTAATGTTAGTTAGGGCCATTCCTTTGCAGGGATTTCTGAAAGTCAGATTGCGTTGCGCTAAAAATATTGTGTGTCAGTTTAAGCACAGTCTTGTATAAATTTTTCTAAGGGGACGTTTCATATGTCGACCCTTAGCCGAGGATACCTCACTGGAATCTTCTGATTTTTTCTTGTAGTTTGTGTAATTAGTATAGCTTTTGTTTATTGCTAGCGCGTAGTTATAGAGAGAATTTCCTTTGTAGTTGTAGTTTTTCATTGTTGTACAGTAAAACAGTTGTGGCATGCATGTAGATTTGCACCAAGTATTTCGCAGCTGCGCTTGCAATTAACGAGATATTATTTTCAGTGCTATGTTAATGTGTTCCTCTATTTTTGCTCTTCAAATTGTGTTTTTCTGTGTTGTCGTGTGAAATATTTTGACAATAATGGCGTGTGAAAAACGTAATACTAGGCTCCAAAGTAAACTGAGAAATGACAGTGAAGATGAAAGCAGTGTGTTAGCACCGCAGAGTAATGAATTAACTAATGTTAAAAGTAGTAATTTGGTAATTGCGCATAGGGAAATGGAGCGTGTTGCAAATAATGGTGTACACAGTGAAACAATTAGCGAACAGGGAAGTATTATCGATCGATCGGTCGGCAACAGCTCGCCTCAGGAATCGGGAATGACAGAACACAATATTGCAAATACTGTAGACTCAGGTTTTGGGTTCTCACCGTTTTCTCAAATGAGTCAAGACACACTTTCCGCTTGTCAAAATGTGAATGTTGCCGGTGCAAATTCACTGCCGAAAAGCACTGAGGAACATGTTTCAGACACCAGTGCATTGTTATTACAATTAATGCAACAAATGGGACAACAGCTTCAAAAGTTAGACACAATGGAACAAAATCAGAGACAAACACAGCAAAAGCTTCAAAAGTTAGACAACAATGCAAACTAGCCACAGACTGCACACAGCACAGCCAGTGATTTTCATACAGAGCGCTACGTAACGTTGCCAATAAGAAAATACAGGGTGTTTCAAAAATGACCGGTATATTTGAAACGGCAAGAAAAACTAAACGAGCACCGATAGAAATACACCGTTTGTTGCAATATGCTTGGGACAACAGTACATTTTCAGGCAGACAAACTTTCGAAATTACAGTAGTTACAATTTTCAACTACAGATGGCGCTGCGGTCTGGGAAACTCTATAGTACGATATTTTCCACATATCCACCATGCGTAGCAATAATATGGCGTAGTCTCTGAATGAAATTACCCGAAACCTTTGACGACGTGTCTGGCGGAATGGCTTCACATGCAGATGAGATGTACTGCTTCAGCTGTTCAATTGTTTCTGGATTCTGGCGGTACACCTGGTCTTTCACGTGTCCCCACAGAAAGAAGTCACAGGGGTTCATGTCTGGCGAATAGGGAGGCCAATCCACGCCGCCTCCTGTATGTTTCGGATAGCCCAAAGCAATCACACGATCATCGAAATATTCATTCAGGAAATTAAAGACGTCGGCCGTGCGATGTGGCCGGGCACCATCTTGCATAAACCACGAGGTGTTCGCAGTGTCGTCTAAGGCAGTTTGTACCGCCACAAATTCACGAAGAATGTCCAGATAGCGTGATGCAGTAATCGTTTCGGATCTGAAAAATGGGCCAATGATTCCTTTGGAAGAAATGGCGGCCCAGACCAGTACTTTTTGAGGATGCAGGGACGATGGGACTGCAACATGAGGCTTTTCGGTTCCCCATATGCGCCAGTTCTGTTTATTGACGAAGCCGTCCAGGTAAAAATAAGCTTCGTCAGTAAACCAAATGCTGCCCACATGCATATCGCCGTCATCAATCCTGTGCACTATATCGTTAGCGAATGCCTCTCGTGCAGCAATGGTAGCGGCGCTGAGGGGTTGCCGCGTTTGAATTTTGTATGGATAGAGGTGTAAACTCTGGCGCACGAGACGATACGTGGACGTTGGCGTCATTTGGACCGCAGCTGCAACACGGCGAACGGAAACCCGAGGCCGCTGTCGGATCACCTGCTGCACCAGCTGCGCGTTGCCCTCTGTGGTTGCCGTACGCGGTCGCCCTACCTTTCCAGCACGTTCATCTGTCACGTTCCCAGTCCGTTGAAATTTTTCAAACAGATCCTTTATTGTATCGCTTTTCGGTCCTTTGGTTACATTAAACCTCCGTTGAAAACTTCGTCTTGTTGCAACAACACTGTGTTCTAGGCGGTGGAATTCCAACACCAGAAAAATCCTCTGTTCTAAGGAATAAACCATGTTGTCTACAGCACACTTGCACGTTGTGAACAGCACACGCTTACAGCAGAAAGACGACGTACAGAATGGCGCACCCACAGACTGTGTTGTCTTCTATATCTTTCACATCATTTGCAGCGCCATCTGTTGTTGAAAATTGTAACTACTGTAATTTCGAAAGTTTGTCCGCCTGAAAATGTACTGTTGTCCCAAGCATATTGCAACAAACGGTGTATTTCTATCGCTGCTCGTTTAGTTTTTATTGCCGTTTCAAATATACCGGTCATTTTTGAAACACCCTGTATAAACAGCCTACTTACAGCCTGAACATTGCAATTTTAGTCTCGTTCCGGATATCCAGCTGAAAGCCAACAAGGGTCAGACGTAGAATTGGCGAGCTTCCCGCAATTCTATGAATACGAAATTGAGGTGGTTCACTTGCCGGAAAAACTATAACGAACTTTGTTCTGAATTATTACCCTTCCTCTGAAACGTGATTAAACTTGACTCCGATACTTTTGGAAGTGAATAACGGGATTCACTGGAAACTGTCTGGAGACGTCCCATAACTGAGTATTGTATTGCTACTGGCACTTTGAACTTCGTCAATCGTTTATGGAATTCTGTTAGCGTCAGCTCCCGCATCTTTAATGTTAGATCATAAAGCATGCACTACATGCAACACAGTTTCTAATGTAATCAGTCTTTCAATTATTTTTCCCCTTCTTCTGTAGTTCACGTACAGCTGATTGCAGTTTCTCCCGTATTTCATGTTCATTTACGTACAATGTAACATTTTCTTAGTCAAACCAATCTTTTGATTTTTGGTTTCGTTTTAATTTTACTTTTCCATATTAAGGTACTGAAGAGAGACAGCATCCTTGTCTTCCAACTCTATTTATTTATCTATTTATTTTTGTTTATTTATAGCCAGCATGAATTTTGATTGACTGTGCTTTACATTTCTTCTGCAAACTGGAAATAAATGCTTGAGGGAACTCATCTTTTAGCCATTGATTCTCTCAGCAAATGTTTGTCAGTTTCATGGAATACTTTTTGTAGTGGATGAATGCCATATGCAACGGGACACTCACACCCTCCTTCAAAGTTTGCACGGGGGAGGCAGTATATTTTTGCTCCCGCCCCCACTCCACCCCCACCTCAAAATTTACTTAGAGCAGTACGTTATCTACAGGCAGAGGCAGCAATAAAATGTTTGCCGTATGTCTGTAAATATGCTATTAGTATTTTCTTTAACATCATCGTCTGTTTATAACTGAATCAAACTAGTCACCCTTGAAGCTGCTACATGTCGGACAATGTTAAACGTCTTATAACTGCAACTACATTCCGTCCTCTACTAAGTTTCCGCGAGGGATGGATGATCTTGTAAATTGAAATGGTTTTTGTCTTATCGGTGGTTACATCACCTGTGAAAGAATAACACTGTCCTTTGCTTTGACTGTAACGGTTCTGTCCACAGCGAGTAACAGAAGACAGTAACGGCTTTTCTTAAACAAGAATTCTGTAACTGGGAAAAAGCTGCAGAGAAGTTAAAAATGTTCAAAAAGACTGCTTCGTCGCGGGTCTGTCAAAGTTATTCATCAACGTCAGAGAGGCGCACCCATGGCCATCCAACTCACGCGACGTCTGCTGGCTGATCAGCAGAAAGCCAGAGCCGCTTTACTAGTAACTATCCTTTCAGTTAGGTTCCTGGACCGAACAGGAAACACACTGAGATGTTGTGAAACAGTCACTGGAAACATTATGACACTTTTCGATGAGAAGAAGAAGAACGATGTACCAGAATAGAAGAACTGACTACAGCCTCGTGACACTTGGTTGGCATCAAACATACAAAACAAAATCCTGGAAGCTGTGGCTCACATCATTCTGCGAGACACTGTGTGGCAATGTACACAGTTATGGCAGAATTCAACGACGGACGTGGCTGATCATAATCACGTCACTCTTTGTGTACATTGCGTTGACTCTGAGACACTCGAACTAAAAGAATTTTCGTGGGTTTAGTAGCCGCCATAGTCTAGGGCATAAATGCCGACAACTAACACTGCATGCGTCGTTCTACGGCTTTCATTAGCATCTGAGTTTCTACGCGTCCACTGTTTCTTCAAGAGCACCCAAAGAACTGCAGTAATCGTTTCTCGGATCATGCATTACAGAAAGTTTCAGAAATCAGTGACCCATTGTGCTATCTTGATTACTTTTAAAAAGACCTCTTAGAAACAAACCTCTATTCAACGAACAGGCAAACCGTGTACACAGATGTAGTGCTACAAGCTGTCGCCGGCAAGACAGATGAAAATCCGAAAGTTCAGCGGTTAATACCAATGTGTCTGACTCGTTGAGCTGTGGGGGTAAAGGTTTTGGAACATTTTAGGGTAAAATGTGTATGGGCCCAGAAAACAGTGACTGAAGTATTGCGCGCACGGAGTTCAATCAGAGACGGAAGACTGTCGTATGTCGTATATATATATATATATATATATATATATCTCGACACTAAGTAGAAATAACTGGTCAGAACTCTAGAGAACCTAAGTCTTAATGAAACTGGAGTGAAAGCAATGTGGGTGTTCTAAAAGCAGCTATTTCGAATCTTAGGATTGCGGAAGCGTTTGATATGCTGTTGGAGAACTTTTTCTTCATATTTTTCTTGTGCCTTTGTCCAGCATCGGCGCTGGATCAACATGGTTACCAAAGGATGAGGCATGATTAATTTACGGGCTGGCAGGATGCCCTTCTTGCCCCTGTACCACACGGGGCGGAGTATGTGTACCCCAACTGTTTGCATGTTAGTCTTGTGAAAGTGAGCGGAAGTTTTCTACATCTTTGAGAATCTTGCAACTGAGACGGGACTTTGGTACCCAATATTCACGTAGCGGAATGTGGGAAACCACCTGAAAACCAAATCAAAGCTGGCCGTCGCACCAACAGTCGGGCGGATTCGATCCGGGGATGGTGACTCCCCGGTCCGAGAAGCTGCGTTTTAACACAGACTACTGTCCGGACGGATTATGCTGTTAGGGAACATCAAACACTCTTCCAAGAACCTGAATCTGAAAGATCCAAATATCTCAGGGTCAAGAAAAATTCCAACGACATTGAAACCCACAGAAACATCTGTCTGTTCCTGATCTCTCATGACTGAAGATTTAAGAAAGCTGTGTTTCAAATTCTTGTTCTCTTCTTGAATAATACTGACCGAAGGTTTAATCAAGTATATCTAAAGGTGCTATCTCATTTGCAAAAGATATCTTTTACTTCGCCACAAATAAACGTTCCACAAACGCGACATTTGGAAAAGCTACTAGGAGTACACGCGGCAGACTTTAACGGAGACGGACGTTATCCACAGCTCGAAATGATGTGAATCACTACGACTTGTGTACTACCATGTAGTGTACCCTCTATTCAAAGACAGACTAGTGCTGAACGTGGTAAAGCTATTTTCCAGGAAATTATTTGGGTGGCCATTCTGACTATAAAATATCTGGTATCGTCCGAATTCTTTGAGACATCATTCAGGGCCTAGCGACGACTTAAAACTTCCCACAGATCACCAAGGAGACAGTCTAGACTCACTCACTTAATCCACCTCCATCTTTATCAAGACAAGGTTACTAATATTAATCTTTTAAATGTCATAAAAAGTTGTTTTCCGAACTATGTAAAGGAAAACTACGATCGGAAAGTATATGTAATTTTTTTTTTCGAGTCCAGAAACAATTAATATAAATCCGTTCTGCTTTTACAACGAAATTATGAGTTTCTTTTTTCCTATGAGATATTATGCACAGTATTTCTAAAATAGTAATAATGATAAAAACAATAAAAGAGGTTTATCGAAGTTGGATTGGTAAAGATAATTATTTGCTTAATGGCTTTGCTGAAATATATGTGTCTCATTCACATTAGACGAAACCAGTGAATAGGTCTGCTTTCTCTTCCGGACCCCCTCCCCCCAAACAAAATTAGTGAACAAGTTTACTACAAAAAAATTTTTGGTATGTCACTCGTGATATATGTCTACATTAAATTAAACCGTTTCATCTTTTATCTGCTGTAACAAAATACCTTTTTCTGCATCTGCCCTTGCGAAAAATGCATAGTCTTTTAAAATAACTATATTAGAGATTCCAGACAGTTTTTTCTGATGATTCTAAGGTACTTGTTAAAGGCAAGGTTCCAGAAACTTATTCCATGGTACTGCTGATATAGTAACTTACGTATCTCCTTAACAAACAGCGTTATTCACTATCTCGTCCTTTCTTGAAGTGTGTTGTAAGTTTTTAGTAGATTTTACATATTAGGTTAGTGACAAGGCGTTTTTTCTATTTTTTCATCTGTCGCTCAAATTAATTTCCTTATTCTGTATGTTCCTCATACTGTAGTTGTTTGTGGTGACTTATTCTTTTAAATTCTGGTATTACATTTATGTTCATTATTTCCAAATATATCAACGGTTTTATGCAAATACTTGATTCTCAAGAGTATAACCTTCATTTTTAGAGTAAGACTCGATCCGGACATTTCATGTGCTCTTCTTATTAGATTATTTTCTGTTATCCTATTTTTCTGTAATCAACTTTGACTTTACTGAATTACACTTGATAATGATTTTGTAAGCTTTGCACCTGTCTTCTCCAATATGTATGAGTCGAACGAAATGCCCTCATACTTCAAGAAGAATATAATTCCAGTTCCAAAGAAACCAGATGAAGACAATTGGGAATATTACCTAACTATAAGATTAACAAGTCATGGTTGTAAAATACAACCACGAATTTCTTACAGAACGATGGAAAAACTGACAGAAGACCGACCTCGAGGAAGCCCAGTCTGGATTTCAGAGAAATGTAGGAGCACGCGAGGCAATACTAATGCTGCCACTTACCTGAGACGATAGGTTACGGAAAGGCAAGCCTACGTTTAAAGTATCTGTAAATTTAGAGAAAGCTTTTCATAACATCATGTTGAAAATCTGAAGTAGTAGTGGTAAAACACAGAAAGCGAAAGGCTGTTTACAACTTGTACAGAAACCAGACGGCAGTTACGATTCAATGGGTATGAATGGGAGGCAGTGGTTGAGAAGGGAGTGGGACAGAGATGTAGCACATAATAGCCGATGTTATTCAATCTGTACATTGAGCAAGCACTAAAGGAAACAAGAGAAAAATTTGAAGTAGTCAACGGAATGAACAGTGTCTTGAGAGAAGGATATAAGATGACTGTCAACAAAAGCAAAACAAGGATAAAGGAAAGTAGTCGCATTAAATCAGATGATGCTGAGGGAATCAGATTAGGTAACTTAAAGTAGTAGAAGAGTTTTGTCATTTGGGCAGCAAAGTAAGTGATGATGGTCGAAGTAGGGAGGACATAAAATGCGGACTGGCAATGGCAAAAAAAGCGTTTCAGAAGAAGAGGATTTTTTTAACGCTGAATATAGGTGTGTCACGAAATCTTTTGTGAAAGTATTTGTTCGGAATGAAGCCATGTATGTAAATGAAACGTGGACGATAAACAGTTTAGACAAGAAGAGAGCAGAAGCTTTTGAAATGAGAATGCTGAAGATTCGATGGGTAGACCACGTAAGTAATTAGGAGGTACTGAATAGAATTTAGTGAGGAAAGAGGTTTGTGGCACAATCTGTCTAGGAGAAGCGATCGGTTGATAGGATAGATTCTGAGGCATCAAACGATCACCAATTTAATACCTGAGAGAAGGGTAGGCGGTAGAAATCGTAGAGGAACACCAAGAACTTAATACTGAAACCAGATTCAGAAGGATGTAGGTTCCGGCAGTTACTCGTAGATGAAGAGACTTGCACAGGATAGGGTAGCATAGAGAACTGCATCACGACACAACAACAACTTATTTGTATATCTTTACAACTTTTTAGATTTTCTTTTATCTCCATATGTATGTACAATGTAACTTGACCCATTTGCAAGAGGTGCTGGAAGCGCATGCATACGATCGCAGCCTCGCTTCTAGGGTGCAGCGGGTGGAAGAGAGGTGTAGAGAAAGCAGGGACGAGCTCTGTCTCACAGGGCAAACAGCACGCTGGAGTCAACATTGCATTCACAGTGCCTTCTACAATGCCGCGGTATGTTGCATTGTTTGCTAGTTAAGGTTGACAATGGGCAGAAACACTCCGCACTGGCTCGGAATCTTACGACTTCCACAGATACCTTCACTCCTAGAAAGGGGCAAGTTATATTGTTCTATAGTACTTACCTTGTGAATTGCATTTTGATTTATTTTTCCAGTTTGTATCAGAGTTACGTATAAGTAACGACTGTACCTCTAATGGAACAATGCGCAGTTTATGTTTTCATCTTAAACTTCCGTTTTTACTTTTGTTATTTCTTGTCTTAGGCAAATACGTTGCACTTCTCAATAAATAGCGTCCAAAATCTCATCTAAATACATGAGAAGCAGCATGAGTACCTCTAACATGTTTATTTTGTTCATTGCATATTGTGAGATAAATTATCTGCCGACAATCTTGTTTCCTGTGAAGTTATCAATATTATTCCGTATAATCTATTAATGTTTATTCCCTGATGACAGTTAACCCTAGAACACTAAAGGAGGGAAAATGTTAGATCGTTACTGAACCATCGTAAATTTTACTGCTCCATATTTTATTCAAGCAAAGCACTCCGTCTTCAGGCCACAAGTGGCCCATCGGGACCATCCGACCGCCGTGTCATCCTCAGGTAACGATGCGGATAGGAGGGGCGTGTGGTCAGCACACCGCTCTCCCGGTCGTTACGATGGTTTTCTGTGACCGGAGGCGCTACTATTAAGTCGTGTAGCTCCTCATGTAACGTCTGGAGAAACAAAAACAATATATTATGTAGTAATTAGAGAATTAGATGTATCATATTGTGTCATTGCATAAAATTATGTATTTTTTTTATTATTTATTTTTGAAAACGTCTGCGTCGGCGAGTAATAAAACCGACACAGAAGATAAATGTTAAACAGAGATTAAAAAAGAGAACTAGTATATAATGCGTGATGTAGATTAATGTCTTTGTCTTCTTAATTTGGAAGTTGCGCGAGTAAGATCTCCTGTTGTTGTCGTAGAGAACGCGAATGTAGCACTCTTTTGTCGAGACTAAGCAATGTACGCCATTATGTGTGAATTCACGAAGGTCTGTAATCACTGAGATATTTAAAGGTTTTAATAGAGTTGTTTAAATGAAAACTTGTATTATTTATTGTTAAGCTTGCTTGCATATTATCCCATCCTGTTGAGACATTTTTCAGTTATATAAATATTATCTGTGGTGCTGAGCTGCGTGGAGAACGAAGAGCCGCTGCTGTGGCGTATTTAAACGACTTACAATATAGTCGAGCATAACGCAAGGAAGCGGTAAAATAATAGTAAAATAACATTATTTCTTTTAGCTCCCAGACTGGCAGTGAAGATCAGCAGATTTTATGATGTGTTGCAGATTGACGCGGGCTGCTGATAGGATATAATTTACAGTGCAAATAATTTAATGTACCTTCAGAATCTGATAGGAATCTTGCTGTGCCCCGTTCTGATCTGGCAAACTTTATAGTGACAACGTATTTTTTTTAATGAGAGTCTCATGTTCTTGGGCTAGTTGTGGTATGAAATAGCATTTTAACGAGAAATAAAATCCACTGCGAACTTGTGTTTTTGAACGATCATACGAACTGTAACATCAGTGTTCATAACAAAGTAATTTCAACTTTTAATCACTATGAAGTAGGGAAGATATATTGATTCTTAGCATGAGTTGCAGTTACGAAAAATCGTTCCTTAAAGTGTAGGCCAGATACAGAACAGTAAAACTACCATATATACATTTTATTCCGCTAAAAGGTAATGATGATAAAGAAAAGCAAGGCACAGCATTGCTAAAAGTATTTCACGTAACTCTTTTCGTAAATGTGTTGTTACAAAGAGAATAAATAAACCAAAGAGCAACAATTTTACAATCCGCGAGAGATTAGTACGTGAAACTGTCGCCCAAAAACGCGGGGCCCGAATTTGCAGTGGCCACAAATATAAAATTTTATGTATTTTTCTTTCAGTGTTGATTGTTGTGTATATGTAGATATATATATGTATTAGGTGATAAATGTATGTATGTATAGCATGATCAATGCTATGTATTAATGAATGTGTAAACACTCTTTCATGACAAAACGTACTACTGCAAACGAGTCTGAGAAGACGATCCTGATAGTACTGAGAAGCTGTAACGACTACGTAATCCGGGGGCAGCTGAACCCCGAGATAAGATAAACTAAAGGTAAGACTACAGTGTAGTTGTCCTGTTTGTAGAAGTTGAGCTCCAGTGAAGTGATCTCATTTCGCTAGTGGTGTGCATATTGTGCGTAGTTTGATGTTAGTGTTTGTGACAGGACAAAGTTGATGGTAGATAGTAACTTTTAGTGTGCAGTTAGTGTAGATAAATTAACGTATTTTGTGTGCAAGGGGCAAAACTGTCAGACTTTGTGTTTTAGTAAGCAATTTAGGAATATGGTTAAGCTGCGTAGTCGACGTCCGAGCAATATGGATACTGAGGAACAACAATTAGTTAGTGCAGGAAATGTGGAACCGGGTACCTCAAGTAGTACTAGTACTCTCTTTGAGGATGTAACATGTGAGAATGTGGGGGCAGGGGCACAGGAAGTGGTGCCACCGCCAACTAGTCCTCAAGGAGATGTAAATAAAGAAATTGTACCACCACCAGAAAAGCAGGAACCAGAGAGTGGTAATCTGCCTGGTGGGTATTCGCTTCAGGCTATATTAGAGCGCGTGCTGAATTACCAGGCAGAATTTGCCCAGCAAGCTGAGCGAGATCGCCAGTTAACAGAAAGTTTCCTTGCCCAGCAAGCTGAGCGAGATCGCCGGCAAGCTGAGCGGGACCAGCAACTTGTGCAATCGTTAGAAAACATGAAAAAAGAGATTGCAGATATGAAACAGAATTATGAGTCGATACCTAAGGCCGTGCAGGAGCTGACTGAACAGGTCAACAACCTGCAAGTAGCAAACACTAACAGGGTAGACGAAATAGGTGTATTAGCCAATCGAGTAGAAAAGCTAGAAATAGATTCCACGCAGCTTGTAGAGCAGAAGTGGAACGAACAAGCAACTAAAATTGAAACAGAATTCAACTCATGGCTAGAAGTGAAGGAGTGTGAGATTGACAAGAACATTAATTCCAAAGTACAAGCAGCCATAGCAAATAGAGATCCCGAAACGTTCAGTACCGCAGTAAACAGTCAGGTACAGAACGACGTGCAAACCATCAAACAAATACTCAGTGAGGATATTCCGCAGTGGCAAGTGAATATGAACAAACGGATATCCGACCTGGAGAAGGGTTTAGTACAAAGCAGAAAGCATTTGGAACAGGAACCTCTGTCGCCAACAGCCCACGGTTTTGGCAACGCACAAACTTATACGCGATACAACAATGGGGAATCTGTAGTCGATAATGCGAAGAGCTGTAGCTTCGGTTCGGAGCACACAGCATATGTCCCAGGAGCACAACCATGTAGTTCAAAAATATTAGTGGAAGAAAGTTTAATCAAAAATAGACAATTTCAAACGTTTACTACTGAACGGAAATCAGTACACCCAGTAGTATTCATAAAAAGCTTTAAAAATATCTTGCCCAGTGTGTGGAACGAAACACAGAAAATTCAATACGTAATGTCGTACATTCAAGGTGACGCAGCGTTGTGGGCTACAGAAGTAGCAGACAGCTGCATGACATATGAACAGTTCGAAAGGGCATTTCTATCGAAATATTGGTCGCCTGGTATACAAGAGCGGCTAAGAAAAGAAGTATATAACCCCGAACCGTACTCACCTCGTCTGGGGAATTTGAGACGGTATTTTGAAAAATATATAAACAAAACACGCTACTGGGACGAGCCTATATCACCAAGAGACATAATAAGACTACTAAAATCGCATTTACCCATTCATATCAAAGAGAAATTAATACACGTACCAGAAAGTGATATGGAAAACTTCCTGTCTGTTCTAGATTCTATAGACTTGATACAGGAAGACGCAAAATCAGCGTGTGATCACTCGCGGAATAATGGGTCAGGATGTAAACATGACAGAAATAGTAGTGCACAAACCCACAACCATGGAAATGGTGGGGGTGGTAACAAGCGGCAAGAACATTCGCAAAATGGTAGTAATGGTAGAGGCCAGAACGGGTATGGACAAACAACTTATAACAAAAAGCGTCGATTTGACGATCGATACGAATCCGGAATGTCAGGGACCAACCGCTGGAAAAATGCGCGAGGTCAGTGGCAGAGCAATTATAGTGATAGTAATCGAAATTGGCAGCAAAATCAGCGAAGAAGCCCAGAGCGACAAGGTAATGAACGGTATGACAACAATAGACCACCACCGCAAAACGCGCCTATTGCGCAGCCGTGGCGGCCGACAAATCAGAGTGTACATATAGTGGAGGTCGCGGACAATAGCCGTCCAAGTACTTCACAAGCAACTAATCCAACAAACTAGAATCGGCCTCGATATGCTCTCCATCGATGGCCGAGGGATGGAGTGAGAGCAACACGAGTGATAATAATATACCTGGGATACGTATGCTGCGATACAACGATGGTGTCAGTATGGATAAAGATATACTGAACGAACCGCACGAATGTAAGAAAGATAATAACGAAAATGTGCAAGCTATTATCGAAGCGAAAATCAATGATGTTGCAGTGAATATAATCATCGACACAGGTGCCTCAGTAAGTGTAATGAGTATGGAGTTATTTAAGGCACTGGGAAAAGGACATAGCGTTCCGACTTTCCCGGTTAATAATTGTAAGGTGTCTGGAGCCATTAGTGCACAGAGCCAATCAGTTAAGTACCAGGTGCAGGTGGAGATTTGTAAGGAGGGCGAAGCCATAGTGAGCTCGTTCCTCGTTGTTAAAGGATTGAAGGTGGCCTGCATTCTGGGAGTAGATTTTCTCCGTGAGAGGGACGCATTGATCGACCTCTCCTTGGGGAAATTAAGCATAGTTAATAGGGGTAGGAGGATTGAGTTATCTATGATGAAATCGAAGGAGGTACTTGTGCCGTGTTGTAATCGAATCAATATCAAAGGTAGGAACCCTTGGGTACTACACCTTGATGATTTTTCACATGCAGCAGACCTCTATTATCCGAATTTAGAGGATCGAAATTTTGAAATAAATGTTCAGGCATTTCAAACCAAAGTGCAGGAATCTGAAGGGTTAAGCGATACACAAAAGCAACAGTTGACGCAGCTGCTATCGGAATACACTATGGTATTTACCGACCGACCAGGAATAGTCAAAGGGTACCACTATCACATAGAGGTGATGCCGCATAAAACATACTGTCGCGCAACTTACTCCATCCCTTGGTCGAGGAGGGAATTGGTAGCTAAAGAGATTCGGAAGATGTTAGAGTGGGATATCATTGAGCCCTCCTTCTCTCCATACAGTAGTCCTCTTGTAGCAGTGGCGAAAGCCAATGGAAAAATCAGGCTAGTGTTAGATGCGAGGGACATTAACAAAATTATCATACCTGTCCGGACTCGCCCTGAGAATTTAGATGAGCAGATACAAAAATTTCATGGAGTACAGTACTTGACCTCGGTAGATCTGAAAAGTTCATATTGGCAAATTCCCCTTACACCGGAATCCAGGAAGTACACAGCTTTCATATTCGGAGGGCGAAGTTACCAATTCAAGGTACTTCCCTTCGGATTGAATGTGAGTGCTGGAGTGTTTATTACTGCATTAGACACGGTATTGGGTCCAGACTTATTAGAAAAAATCACTGTATATGTTGATGATCTGGTAATCGCTACTGCTACTTGGGACGAACATATGGAATTGTTGCGTAGAGTACTAGAGAGATTTAAGCAAGCAGGTGTGACAGCAAACCTAGAAAAGTCAAAATTTGGACGAAATAAAATTAAATTTTTAGGCCATCTTATTACACCACTTGGTATCCGCCCAGACAACAAAAAACTAGAGACGATCCGAGAATTTCCAAGCCCCCGCACTAAGAGACAATTGAAAGCGTTCCTTGGGCTCACGTCTTTTTTCAGAAGGTTCGTGCCCAATCAGTTGTTAAATGACGCGTCACTACTAAATCTACTACGAAAAAATGTGCAGTGGGTTTGGACTGACAAATGTCAACAAGCTTTCGAAGCGATTAAAACCGCCCTACTGAATGCAAATATTTTGCAGCACCCAGATCTGTCAAAAGATTTTTGTCTTGCGACGGATTCATGTTCCTATGGCCTGGGAGCGTGCTTATTTCAGTGGGGGGAAGGAAACGACCCGACAACAATAAAGATTATCGGCTTCGCCAGTAGGACTTTAACTAGCTGCGAGAGAGCCTACTCGGCAACCGAACTGGAAGCACTTGCAGTAGTCTGGGTTGTAAAAAAGTTTAATTATTATCTACAAGGGAAGGAGATTAGAGTGTATAGTGACCACCAGGCGTTAAGTTTTTTGATGTCATGCAAACTATTCCATACCAGACTGAGGAGATGGATGCTTGTCTTACAAGAATACCGGATAAAGATTATGTACATAAAAGGCCAAGATAACGTAATAGCGGATGCTCTGTCGCGACTGCCAGTAGGATTACCGGATTTAGCAGAAATGTTAGAGCAATCCGCGGAGTATAAAGTGCTGTTAGTGCGTGACAATACTTACATGAAAGATTTTTTATATGTATGTAAAAACATGTTCGAATTACAAAGGGCAGATCCGATGTGGAAAAAAATCATTAATATTATTGAAGAGGGTGTTAACAATAGAGATGAGCAAGGTTTTAAAATAGTGAACCATATTTTGTATCATAAACTTAGTACGAAAGAAGACTGCTGGGCAGTATGTATACCTAACCAGTCGGTAAAAGTTATGATATGGCACACGCACTTGGCATGGGGCCATGCAGGGATTGGAAAGTGTGCAGAGATCATGGCGAGATACTGCTACTTTCCCAGTATGAAACACCAGATTCAGGCAACAGTTAGAACTTGCGTGATATGTCAAAAAGCAAAACATTATAATAGATCCACTAAGTTTGAACTACATCCCATAGTTCCACTCAGGCCGCTTCAAATAGTATCTGTGGATGTAGCCGGTCCTTATCCCATGGCCAGAGGAGGTATGAAATATATACTGGCCATGTACGATATTTTTTCCAAATACTTGGCAATTTATTGCATAAAATCAGCTACTGCCAAAACCATGGTCAGGCGGATCAATCAAGAATACTTGCCTCAAGTGGGAAAACCCGAAGCCATAACGACTGATAATGCTTCTTATTTCACGGGTCGAACTTGGAAAAATTACCTACGGGAACAAAATATACAGCATATTCTGGTATCCCGGTTCCATCCCGAAGCAAGTCTAGTTGAAAGAATATTCAGAGAATTGAATAAGTTCCTTAGAATCTACATAGGGAACCGACATACAAAATGGCCAGGGCTAGTACCGAAATTTGTAGAAATACACAATTTAACACCCCATTCAAGTACAGGCTATCCACCGGTAGAGATATTGAATGGATTTAATGAGACACCGAATGAATGGCTCACGCCTTTGCCGAGACTACCAGTCAAGGCAGAAACAAGGGAGGAAAAGATGAAAGAGATATGGAACAGACTAACCAGCTGTGCGGCAAAGAGGAAAAGGAAGTACGACCGAGGTGTAACTAACGAACAGAAATATAATGTAGGAGATCTAGTACTTATTCGTAACCACCCTAAATCCTCAGCCACCTTAAAACAGAATAGTAAGTGGCAATTGCTATATTCAGGGCCCTTTGAAGTAATAAGCGTGCCACACGAATGTAGCTATTTGTTAGCACATCCCCATACGGGGAAGATCAAAGGATTGTATCCACGTAAAGATGTGAAGTTATTTATTCAGTGACATATCACATATAAAGAGTAATAGTTGTAAGAAGATTTTAATTGTGTTTTAGAATATAAGTATGTTAGTATTAAGAAAGAAATTTGTGTGTAATGAAACTTGGAGGAAGTGGATTCAGAAAGTAGGCAATAGCTTACACAGGAAGGATTTTGTTTACAGACAATTAGAGCCATTTAAAAATTATAGGCTCAGTAAGCAACGAACAATCTTCTTGTTGATAAAGTGAGGATTAATTTCTTGAATCATTATACAAAGGATTAATTTCTTGAACCATTTTCTATGTGTAGTATGTAAGTGCAATTAATGATGCAATCTAATATAGTAAGGTAACTGTTGTAATTGTATTAGAATAAGGAACCCTGAGAGAGAGAGTCTTGACTAGCCAAACATGGACTTTGTAATATGCAACAATTATGTGATGTTTGCTGCCAGTAGTGATTTGAGAACGACACTGGAGCATAAGCTAATCAAAAAGCAAGCCGGTTCCGTGGAAACTCCGCTTTGTATATAACAATGCTTCAATTGAAGCCTGTGTACTTGGTACACGCCCTTGAATATTCATTACGCGATACGCGAATTAAGTCAACCAATGTGGAACCTACACTGTAGTCATATAGGAAAAATCATTAAAAATAATGCTAGTGCTAAATGAAGTATTTATTGAGCAATATGCCCAAGTCAAGCTGTCATGCACATGGTAAAATCTGTTTGATAGATGGGTGATAACCAGGCAAGCTACACTGATAAGAAAATTAAAAAATTTTACAAAAGGGCTATATATGCCTAGTAACAATATGAAAAGTGTGTTGTGATAAGGTAAAAACAAATAGGCGCCATGTAGATTAGAGTGAGTATGCGAAGGACAGTTAAAAGGTATTAAAAAATAAACTGTGTGCATAAACAATGGAGGAAAAAACGGAATATTGTGTGTAGCAGGGACAGAAAATGACTGTTGTATCTGCACCAATATATACGTCGATAAATCTAGTGTTGAGTGATAAACTGTCCTAGTGCAGTGCTCAACGAACAATAGACAGTGTATAAAAACAGTAGTTATTGATCCGTTCGGAGTCGATTTAAACGAACATCGCTCGACGGGGACATTTAGTATGTGTGTTACGAAACATTTTCACGTGTTGAAAGACGCTCTGGCAGTGTACCAACCGTGGAGTGAGTGAAAATGTGTAGTACAATGTGCGTGTGACGAACCTTGAATACCAGTGTCACAATGCCACAAGAAACCTGTTATTACGCCAAACCATCCTGTGCATACCAGTGAAGCGACGGCTTACTGAACAATAAACGCTTTTAACAAGTTGCATCTTCTTCCACAGCTAGTAATCTGTGTCCTTAAAGACAGTACACCGTTGTGGAATGTTTGTTTCATGCGCTACGACGGGGAGCCATGCGGAGAAGCCGAGACGAGTGCCGTGCCGCCAGCCAGCCGGTCGCGGTAAACCACTGCCACTCGCCGACATCGGCGAATGGTTCAGCGCGGTTCGCGACTGCTTGGGCGCCACGTCGGCACGACGTCGCTGTTCCTGAGAGCCGGTCGTCGAACCCAGCGGCCGTCGGCACGCGGCGTTCCAGACGACGCTACTCAACAATTGCTTCGCGCCGCCAGCTCCGTACAACATTGTTGTCATTCAAATGAACTATCAAATATGTGTTTAATGCACTAACATGAATAGGGTTTAGTGGACACGAAATGACGTGACAAACATTTTTTTTTTTTGAGTTATTCAATACGGACTCAAAGTATTCATTGGTTCAGTGATATATAGATATAATATGTTTTCGTCATGTTAATGAAGTATACTCGCATGAATGCTAGACATTTTAAACCAATTGTCGCGAGCAAATGCAAGGACGATTCATGATACTACTGTAAAAATGTGTAATAAGTGACTTTCATTACAATCCAAAACACAAATATTATATGGGTAACAAAGAGACTAAAAGTTTAACATGATCTCACAAATAGCCTTTGTTATATGTGAACATTGGATAGAATCTGAACTTTTTGTGATCAAACTGGGTATTAAAACAAACCAGGCGAGATGACCATGGCTCCGGCGCAGTTTTCCCAGGTTTTCTGATCGCACGTAGCCCGAATGGGGGAGCCAAATAAATGTAATGACCCTGGGACAAGGTTGACGGTCACCTCGCAAAGTGTAAGAACAGTATAAAAAGTGTAATTAAACCTACAGTGTAAAGGAACTAAGAAGTGTAAAGTGAATGATCCAACCAAGGTAACAGACAATAACCAAACAGACGTTAGTGGCAGCATATTGCCGAACATTTCCAACGTTAGTCAATTGCTGCCAGGGGGCATTGTAACGTCTAGAGAAACAAAAACAATATATTATGTAGTAATTAGAGAATTAGATGTATCATATTGTGTCATTGCATAAAATTATGTATTTTTTTTATTATTTATTTTTGAAAACGTCTGCGTCGGCGAGTAATAAAACCGACACAGAAGATAAATGTTAAACAGAGATTAAAAAAGAGAACTAGTATATAATGCGTGATGTAGATTAATGTCTTTGTCTTCTTAATTTGGAAGTTGCGCGAGTAAGATCTCCTGTTGTTGTCGTAGAGAACGCGAATGTAGCACTCTTTTGTCGAGACTAAGCAATGTACGCCATTATGTGTGAATTCACGAAGGTCTGTAATCACTGAGATATTTAAAGGTTTTAATAGAGTTGTTTAAATGAAAACTTGTATTATTTATTGTTAAGCTTGCTTGCATATTATCCCATCCTGTTGAGACATTTTTCAGTTATATAAATATTATCTGTGGTGCTGAGCTGCGTGGAGAACGAAGAGCCGCTGCTGTGGCGTATTTAAACGACTTACAATATAGTCGAGCATAACGCAAGGAAGCGGTAAAATAATAGTAAAATAACATTATTTCTTTTAGCTCCCAGACTGGCAGTGAAGATCAGCAGATTTTATGATGTGTTGCAGATTGACGCGGGCTGCTGATAGGATATAATTTACAGTGCAAATAATTTAATGTACCTTCAGAATCTGATAGGAATCTTGCTGTGCCCCGTTCTGATCTGGCAAACTTTATAGTGACAACGTATTTTTTTTTAATGAGAGTCTCATGTTCTTGGGCTAGTTGTGGTATGAAATAGCATTTTAACGAGAAATAAAATCCACTGCGAACTTGTGTTTTTGAACGATCATACGAACTGTAACATCAGTGTTCATAACAAAGTAATTTCAACTTTTAATCACTATGAAGTAGGGAAGATATATTGATTCTTAGCATGAGTTGCAGTTACGAAAAATCGTTCCTTAAAGTGTAGGCCAGATACAGAACAGTAAGACTACCATATATACATTTTATTCCGCTAAAAGGTAATGATGATAAAGAAAAGCAAGGCACAGCATTGCTAAAAGTATTTCACGTAACTCTTTTCGTAAATGTGTTGTTACAAAGAGAATAAAGAAACCAGAGAGCAACAATTTTACAATCCGCGAGAGAGTTATACGCGAAACTCAGTTGGCATCACGAGGCTGAGTGCACCCCATAAAAGGGCAACAGCGCGTGACAGCCCGGATGGTCACCCATCGAAA
Source organism: Schistocerca cancellata (assembly GCF_023864275.1). Lineage (NCBI taxonomy): Eukaryota > Metazoa > Arthropoda > Insecta > Orthoptera > Acrididae > Schistocerca > Schistocerca cancellata. The sequence continues at coordinate 14,884,858 of NC_064628.1, read as the reverse complement.
TGACGGCCACGCCCGACAGCGCTTAACTTCGGTGATCTGACGGGAACCGGTGTATCCACTGCGGCAAGGCCGTTGCCATATTTCATTTTATTCAAAGGGCGACATAATTTATAGCTTACGCACTAGTTAATTGCAATTATAAGGGTTCCAAAGGTGTGTCCCATACAAAATAGGCACAAAAGTCCTGTTTCTCACCATTTACTGACGGTACCACGTTGGCCAGAACCGCGAACTGGTACCAACTGCAATCGTAAATTTTATGAGGGTTTCGTAATCTAGGATTAAAGTCAGTCAAACGTTCTCCTTTTTAATTTTTGTGTTTATGTTTTCAAACTGCAAACAGCTTCTGGGATGATATTTAGATCCACTACTTTAGAAAAACTATCCGACTTATCCCACTTACTGATCTCCGTTGTTGCTCATAAAATATTTCATTATCTCTTTTCTTCTGTAGCACAAGTACTCACTGTCTTTAGATGACTTCCACACAATGTATCAAAAGATGACACCACAAACGCACTTTCGGAGATATGTAAACACCATTGAGAGCATCACTCTAACAGAAGAGAACATTTCTTTCTATGGACATTTTTACTCAAAATAATAAAAGAAAGTACACTTCGGAACTTACTTTGATATCTTCGCTGATTTTCTACGTGATGGTCTTTCAAATTCAAACTTTTGTCGTGGCGCTCCAGACCACAAGTTCCTCTGCCTTAAGCGTACTCAGTTGCCGCCAAGTTGTTGAGCCCTTCACTATCCCTGTCTTTCACCACAACATCGTTCCCATACTTCTTTCCACCCAAGAAATCCTACGATTTGGGAAAAGATGGAAACACCTGGAGGCCAAATCCGTGCTGTCAGGTGGATGTTCAAAACCTTCCCACTTAAAGCGGCGAAGCAAATCCTTGAAGGGTCTGGCAGTAGCCCACTGCATAAAATCGACGATTGCGACGCAATTTACACCCGAAAACTCCGTGTCTGTAACCCTTTTGGTGCTCAGAATTCGTGTAGACTTTTTTTGTTTCCCTGAGGATCGTAAATTATGCCGTTCCATTGACTGGCACCCTGTTTCTGGACTTGCGCGAAACCCAGATGGGCGCTGATGACCATGCTGTTTAGCTCTCTAAGTCACTAATCTCATCGCACCACGAAGGCCAGGTCTCATCATGAGCAACTATGAGATTCAAAAACTCCTCGCCGTCCTGTTCGTAGTGAGAAACGTCAGTGCTGGTTTCTTTCGTTGTTTTTTGTGTTCATCTGTGAAGGTTCGAGGAACTAACGTGGCACATTTCAGAAAGAATTAATTGTTGACCTTCAAGAAAGGACAAACTCAGTCCATAAATAATGAAAGGATGCAGCCATAACTGAAGGTCAACATGATTGTAATTCATTATTAATATTTTTTCGTCCGTTTTCAGACTGAAGCTTCACACACATTTCAATGAACTTCGATTATCTACCTGTAAATTTCGATAGGGTGGACTTCTCTGAGATTCCAAAAACATATTACACTACGAACTTCACACTTGTTAATTTTGTCACACATTTTAAAGTCACACAAGTGAGTAGGAAACGACCGTCCTGTACTCTGTTAACGTCATACTGGCTCCAAGGTTTAGGAAGTTGTGTGATACAATGGCAAGTGGGAAGAAAATTGTGAGGCTCCGTAAGCCGAAAGGTCCTTTAGAAAGGCACTAGTATATAGGCTCTTCCTGTTTTTGCCAACGGAGAAGTCGCTATAATGTGGTTCTGTAGTAGTAATGTTTATTCAGCTTAGACAAAAACAGACGTAACGTTGGTGGATACTATACAACCAGTTTATGTTGTCACAGCAATACATATAAAGTTGAAATTCACTCTTTCTTTCGACGGTTTATTTGATTCTTTAAAGTTGCGGATATTTAAAACAATGTACAGATCATTTTCTAGCATTTCGAGGAGACAAAATGTTACAGTTGCAATGTTTCCCCCTTATGGGTTTATGAAGGTTTTGACGTTAGTGATATGTCAGAGACGGTTTTTAAATTGGCGTGTGATGTGTGTTGCAGATATGTTGCCTCACTCATATGGATTTCTTTTGTGTGTGTGTGTGTGTGTGTGTGTGTGTGTGTGTGTGTGTGTGTGTGTGTGGAATGGGAGGGGGGGGGGGGGCAGGGCGGATGAAGTGATTTGGATTTGTGTACGAAAAACTGATAGACACTTCCATAAGAGTAAGTTGCCCGTTTGGATGTAGCTGCACTCATTATTTGTGGAATTGCTGGGGTTGTTTTGAGAGAAATCTGTTCACCTGATGTACTCCCCAGTACTTACATTTCTAATATCACCTGTAGATCACTGGTGCTCCAATTAACGCTCGTCTACTTCTTGTTCATTAGAGGCGGACAGTTAGCTCACTTAAATAAGTTCCAGTCACATTAACATGGCCACCTCCTACGTTCAACGTGAACGTGCAATATTCACTCACGGATAGCAGGTAGCACCACTAGTAATGGAGGGTATATAAACCGAATAGCGCAGATATGGAAAACGGTGCAGTCCTTGTCATAATGCGGAAATGCATGCTCATTGGCTTCTGGGACAAAGATGGAAGCATTTCCGAAACGGATAAGTTTGTAAATTGTTTGCGCCCCGCTGTGGTTAAATTACGAGGGTTATTCCGAAATTAAGGAACGAAATAGAAACCACATGTGAAAATCCGATAAAGTTTTGCACAGGTGTGTTGGGCAGTGTCTCTAGCAAGGCCGACGATCGCGTTACGTCGTTCATTTTAGTCCTGAGCACACTCTCCCGCCAAGTACGAGGGCCTGTTGCGAAATTTCGCCTGAAGCTATGCAGCCAACGTTACATAACTGTCGTCCGCTTTCTTCAAGATAATTCTCAGCCGTATTCTGCAGGGGCAATGAAGATGCTCCCGCACCGTTTTCAATAGGAAATGTTTGATTACCCACAATACAGCCCGTAGTTGTCTCCCTCTGAGTTTCAGCTCTGCTCACATCAACCGCTCTTTATGAAGACAACATTTTGGCACAGACAACGAGCTTTAGGCCAGCGTAGAGAATTGGCGGGAAGCACTGTCGGCTGCCTTCTATAACGAGGGTATTCGAAAGTTGGTACAACGCTACGACAAACGTCTAAGTCGCATCGGCGACTATGGAGATAAGTAGCTGGAAGTTGTAGCTAACTGTTGCATATAAAACAATTTTGATTTTCACTGTGGTTTCCATTTCGCGACCTATCGTTCCTTACTTTCCGAATAGCCGTCGTATACCATGCATGGGAAAATGGTGCTATTGAAAACCGGCTCTCATACACTGTGTGGCTGGTCCCGGCGGAGGTTCCAGTCCTACCTCGGGCATGGGTGTGTTTGTCCTTAGGTTAATTTAGGTTAAGTAGTGTGTAAGCTTAGGGACTGATGATCTTAGCAGTTAAGCCCCACACGATTTCACACACATTTGAACATTTTGAAAACCGGCTCGAAGACAATTGTGCTGCACCATGGGCCTTAGAGGACAGGTGTGAACGACGTCCGTGGAGATGTGTCTTGTAGAATAAACGTGCAACTGTTCATCAACTGAACGCCCAAATGAACCAAGGTCTACCAACAGTGTCTGCTCAACGACCGTTGCGCGAACGTTGCTTTTTATGAGCCTCGACAGCAGGCGTTTCGTTAATGCACCTATGATGACTGCTGTTCGTCTGAAACGAACGTCACTGGATGTCCACTGAGTTGCTACAGGTGGCCTTTCAGATGGGTCACGTTTTATGCTCCATCGAACAGAAGCCCGTTTGCCTGCATGGCAACGTCTGAGGGAGCGTTGTGCTCTGAGGAATGTTTTCGTGCCATTCCTCGGCGATTTCGTCATCCTGGAAGGCACAGTGGATCAACATAAGTATACACCTATCCTTGGGAACCGTGTCCACCACAACATGAAGTTTGTTTCTCGGGCACGATGGCATCTGGCGGCAGAATAGTGCAACATGTCACACGGCTTGCACTACACGTCTGCGGTTGCAAGAGCACAAGGTGAGTTTATCATACTCCCCTGGCCACCGAACTCCCCTGATTTAAACCCAATAGAGAATCGGCGGATCCACCCAGATCGGGCTGTTCGCACCATGGATACTCAAACGAGAAACCTAGCGCAGCTGGCCACTGCCCTAGAGTCTGCGTGGCTTCGCATCCCTCTCGGGATCTTCCAGAATCTTGTTGACTCTCTTTGAACACGCCCCGCAGCGGTCCGCGCTGCAGAAGCCGGTTATTCTGGCTGCCGACCGGCGTTTACCCCATAATGTGACTGGACAGTGTATAAGGGCTGCATAGTCACTGGGTAGGGCTATACTGGCATCCACCTGCGGTGATCTAGACAAGCCATGAAAGAAAGGTTCATCAAAATTTCCTTTTCAGAAAGCTGTAAGCTACAAAAAAATTCACGCAGTTTGGCATGCCAAAAGATAGCTGGCTAATTTATGAAATCAGACAACTTTTATTATCGATGAAAAGCTGTCCAGTTTGCAGCTGGGTGGTAGAGTTATGATACCACAATATTTGGACTTGATCCGAAGATTATCAGTAAGACACTCTTAAATTAAATTTTCCCTGAGACATTTAAGTCTGTAATTTATCTACGATAACGTTGGGAGCCGAAGAAGTGAATTAAAATTTGTGCTGCTACCAGGACTCGAACCCAGGCCTTTTTGCTTACTAGGCAAAAATACCGACCATTACACCAACACAGAATTATTATCAGTATAACTGCACGAATTACCCAACTCAAACACCCTCCCCAACACAAACTCCAGTTCTCATCTCCCCTTATATTGTCACTATTAACAGGGCTCTCCGACACTGGAATAGCACCCCAACATTGGACGTAATGGTGAAGTGCTGTACTACATGAACTGGAATTTGTGTTGGGGAGGGTATTTGACTTGGGTCGTTCGTGCAGCTACGTTAACCATAATGCTGTGGTGGTGTACTGGTCAGCAGTCTGCCTAGTAACCAAGACCCGGGTTCGAGTCCCGGCTGCAGCATAAATTTCAATTCTCTTCTTCAGCTTCCACCGTTATCGTAGGTAAATTAGAAAATGTCTCAGGGAAAATTTAATTTAAGATCTGTACGATCACATGTAGTACAGCACTTCCCCATTACGTCCAATGCTGGGGTGCCATTCCAATGTCGGAGAGTCCGCTTAATACTGACAATGTAAGGGGAGATGTGAATTGGAGTTTGTGTTGGGGAGGGTACTTGACTTCAGTAGTTCGTGCAGCTATGCTGATCATAGTGCTGTGGTGATGTAATGGTCAGCATATCTGCCTAATAGGCAAGAAGACCCGGGTTCGATTCCCAGCTGTAGGACAATTTTTAATTCACTTCTTCATCTTCCAACGTTATCGTAGTAAGACACTCGTTCAAATGTCGCGATATTTTAACGCTGTCACCCGGTTGGGAACGCGAGAGGTTTCCGTCGGTAACATACGCCGGGAAAAGTCTACATTCACACAGATGTGTACTGACTTGCAACTTCTCTATTGTGTCACTCTGCTGTTTACATTTCTCTCATTCCCATGAGTTTGTAATATTGCTTCCCCTATGAAATAACTGTTTTATTCGGGTTTGATTTTTTTTTTATTTTGACTCCCTAAAAACTTCTCTTATGTATATTCATTGGGGGGACAAGGAAGGAGCCTCACAGAAGATTGTACAAGTACAGTCGGGCGTCCCCCGGGCAACGGTAAATACCGGCAGATCCTTCCACACACTGAGCTACGTCTAAAACGACATGTATTCAGAATCTAAAACGAAGAAAAGGCCCTTTTCAGAGCCATGTTTGACAGTCATATCTCTCAACATCGAGGGCATATCATCTGAAAAAGAAGAACTTATATCCAACACATGTAAACTTCTTTCCTGCGACGTCCTGTGCCTCCAGGAGACACATAGAGGGCCATCACAATGCCGTCCAAATATTCCTGGGATGACCTTGGTGAAGGAGCGCCCTCACGACCAATATGGAAGTGCTCTGTTTCTTCGGCCTGGAATCAAAGTATCCAACATTCAAGTTTACACCGTTAACAACACGGAAATCATTTCTGTTACTATCGGAAGCATTACGGTGTCATCAATATATAAACCGCCAGGGGAAAGGTTTGCTTTCAGCCAACATGTCTGTCACCCACAGCTAATAATGGGAGACTTTAACTGTCGCAATAGAGTGTGGGGCTATCAAGACACAAATGAGGATGGAGAACTACTGGAAAGCTGGGCAGAAGAACACGAGCTGAATCTCATCCACGATCAGAAACAGCCTGCGTCATTCAACAGTGCAAGATGGAAGAGAGGGTATAACCCAGACCTCATATTTGTTTCCAAAACCTTGTCCGCGTCATGCAACAAATTCGTTCTCAACCCTATCCCAAAGACCCAACACAGACCAATCATGCTAAATTTTAGACCAGTAATACTGCCACAAAAAGTACCCTTTAAAAGACGTTTTAACTTCAAAAGGGCCAACCGGAAAGAATTTGCGGACACCTTAGACATGGAAATCGTAAATTTACCATCAAACACTGAAAACTACGGAAAGTTCGTCGAAGCTGTTAAAAGATCAGCAAGACTCAGCATACCTAGAGGCTGCACAACACCTGGAGTTTCCAACGACAAGAAACAAATATATAACGAATACCTGGAGCAGTACAGCATGGACCCTTTCAGTGAAGAAACCATAAAACTTGGGGATCAGCTAATTCAAACTATAAGCAAAGACAGATAAGAGTCCTGGAAACATACGTTGGAGAGTCTTGACATGAAGCACAGTAGCAGAAGAGCTTGGAACCTCATAAAGCGATTGTCCAGCGACCCCGCAGCCCCCAAGGATCAGGTTTCCGTAACACCTGACCAAATCGCACATCAGCTCCTTTTGAATGGTAAACCAACCAGGAACAGTAAGACTGCCACCTCATATAAGAGGCCACAAGTGACTGAAATACCGCATGAGCCATACTTCACTTCAACAGAACTGGAAGCTGCTATCAGTTCCTTGAAACCCAGGAAGGCCGCGGGTACCGATGACGTCATTAATGAATTTATACAGAACCTAGGGCCCATAGCTAAGGAATGGCTTTTAGAACTCTATAATCTCTGCTGGTCAAACAAGACGATACTTAAGCTGTGGTTGAAGGCCAAGGTAGTAGCTATCCCAAAGCCAGGTAAGCCAAGAGATGATGCTAAGAACTATCGTCCAATATCGCTGCTGTGCTGCCCTTTCAAGCTATATGAACGTCTTATCTTGAATAAAATAGCACCACAACTAGAAAGGCAAATCGTTCCACAACAAGCAGGATTCATACCAGGTAAATCTTGCACTGGCCAGGTCCTCTGCCTAACACAATACATAGAGGACGGTTTTGAGAAGGGAGAAAAAACTGGCGTGGTGTTTGTCGACTTATCAGCAGCTTACGACACGATAAACCACAAAATCCTCCTGAGAAAAATTTTCAAAATGACGGGAAACTACCACCTTACTGAAGTTGTGAGATCACTGATCTCCAACAGAAGATACTATGTGGAATTTCAAGAACAAAGAAGTCGCTGGAGGAACCAGAAGAACGGGCTCCCACAAGGTAGTGTTTTGTCCCCCCTACTTTTTAATCTGTATACAAATGACCAACCAGTTGGACCGACGACAAGAAGCTTTATCTATGCTGATGATGTAGCCATTGCATGCCAATCTAGATTAATCAAACAGATTGAGAGAAACCTAACAGATGCCTTAGAAGTACTAACTGAATATTAGAACCCAGCAAAGACGCAGACTTGTTTATTTCATCTAAACAACAAGGAAGCAAACAGGGAATTACAATTGGAATGGAACTCAGTTAAACGTCAACACTGCCCAAACCCAGTTTATCTTGGAGTCACGTTAGATCGAACATTGTCTTACAAGAAACACGTAGAAAGAACTAGAGCGAAAGTCAACACACGGAACGGCATAATCCGTAAACTTACCAACTCACACTGGGGAGCAAAGCCTGAAATTCTACGTGCATCATCCCTGGCATTGTGCTTTGCTCCAGCTGAATATGCATGCCCCGTCTGGAGAAGATCGACACAAGCCCAGAAGCTAGACGCAGCACTGAATGCCTCATGTCGATTAATCACGGGATGCCTGAAGCCTACAAACCGTGATCTCCTTTATATGTGTTCTGGAATAGCCCCCCCCCCCCACAGATCAGACGGCAAACGTTGGCGATGGCCGAACGAAGCAGGCAGTGCGAGGATAGAAGACATGCCCTGTACGCACATCAGCCAGCGGAGGCAAGACTTAAATCTGGGAAAGACTTCATAAAAGTTGGACGTCCACTAACCGAAAGTCAGTCTACAACTAGAGAATCAATGTGGAAACAGAAATTGGATAAAGGCAGTCTGAAAAGTTGGAACATTAAAGAAAAACTTCCTGCTGGATCACAATTGGAATGGAGAGTCTGGAAGAGCCTAAATAGACTTAGATGTCAAATGGGAAGATCGCAGGATAACCTGATCAAGTGGGGATACGCCGAAGAAGAGCCCTGCCAATGTGGAGGAAAACAAACCATGACACACCTGCTGACCTGTCCATCTTTGCTGGCCCCATGCACTTTCCAAGACCTGTGGTTGGCCAACGACGCTGCAGTGAAGTGTGCCGAACACTGGAGAGAGATATGAGCCTTGCTTTAGACAATAATGACGACTTACAATATGTGAAGATCATGAATGTACATACGAATGAATAACTATCATTTACTTGTATTTGTAATCTAGTATATATAGCGTATTAATTAATTACAGATGTAGCTCAGACACGATTAAATAAATAAATTGCTAAGCCAAACTCGCCCTACATTTTCTTTTCAGTAAAAGTACACCTACCAGTGACGAACCGTAATATGGTTATTTTCTCATCTTTATGTTTCCCATTTCTTCTGAACTATTTCGCCATGGTTGTTCTAACACGTTAAGTAGTATAAAAATTGTTACACATTATTTGTTCTCATTTTATTTTAGTGACTTTACACTAAGTAATCGTAACATCATTTTCATTTTCCTCTGATAACTTTTATATAAGATCGTTAGTGAGATCAGAACACATTTTTACTTTCAGAAAAGTAAGTAGCAGTGTTTTAGTGTTGACCTATACGTAGTCCTATCTCACGCCACTTGAAAAGCCTATGAATAACTCTGTAGGTCTTTTTTATGCTCGTGCATACTCTGCTCTATCCATGGACGACGCCATTTTGTTTTGGTTCCCCTATTTGCATACTGCGGTACTGTGGCTCGGAGATTTCAGTATGTGCCAGTACTGCAGGCACCTACCCGCAAACAAATAAAACAACGAATTAAGTAACTCTGTTACTTCGAGGTAATAATTCAACTTCTATGACTACACCTCTTACTTACATAGAAGTATTAAATTACTCTAACTTCAGGAAAGGGGAAGGAACTGTGCCTTCTGTCGCTTTATTAGCATTGCATTCGCCTCTGAGAATCTTGTGAATGGTTTATACTGCGAGGAAAACTGCGGAGCGGCTGGATCCGTAGGTGCCGATAAACACAAACTTGCGAGAGGACCTGAAATTCGCCGGCGCAGTTCCCCGCTGCTAAGCGGCCTACTCGGGAACAACTCTGGACAGCGCTCCAGCTGCTCTTCCCTCGGTGTACTCTCGATTACTTCCCCTTTCCGTCACGCCCTGGTAAACCTGCAATTAAGGGCTTTTCGGTGCAGCAAATGAGGAGACGCATGGCCGACTCTCAGAGAATTCGTGCTAAAGAGGTGCTCGAGAAACTTGCTCAGCCGTTTGTCTCGCTTTTACAAGACATTAGCGGAGCGTTCACGCCTAACAGAAACCGTGCTCGCCGTCTGTTTGTATTTTCGGTACAAAAACAATAAGAGTCAACGATCGATGTAAAATTTCACGAATCACCGAGTGGCGACTGTGAATTAATTTGAAATCAGATTTGACGCAAACTTCTATTTTAACATCGCATAAAAACAAATTTAAATTTTTATCAAACAAAAGCCGGAATAGGGCTGTAACAGCCAACCATTCCATTCACTGGTCCGTCATATTGTTTCGGTTTTTCCATGACTACTCAACATGCATTTTGACAAAAAACGTACCGCTTCCTCGGAAAACGGTTATTATTACGCTCAACCTCATTCATGTCTAATGATGTTGCCTTATACCAAAACCATCTCTTGGAGCTGAGTGAGATGATAAGGATCTAGGTTCTTACTCGGAAGGAGCAGATATCAAATACCATCCCCGTTTAGTTTTCTCATTCTTTTCCGAAATTTATTGTTTCTCGGATCTCAGACGCGTTGATTACGTTTTTCGGAGTAATAGACAACTCTTGGAATTTGAATTGTGTAAGTTAAATACGAATAACGTTTTTGGGGCTTTTGCATAAACTAATACTCCCGTCTTAGATGCTGCAACATATCTAAGACATGAATGATAATTTTTGCTTCGTGCTGACTAAGCAGTAGGATACAAAGTGGCAATGTACTGCTTACAGTAGGGAAAATTTGACAAAATTCAAGTTCCAGCCTCGAAAGGGGGTGGAAGCGAAGATAGCTGGGTCGAAGTGACATAGTCGCTGAGGTATCCAACAGGTAAGAAATCATATTTTTATCCAAATAGGTGAGTATTTGTGAGCGAGTAAATTACAGACGTTCAGCCCATTTTCGTTGGCTTACGATAATTATCAAGTTACACTACCGGTCAAAAGTTTTCGACCACCTATCACAACTGTGTGTTTGTGGTTAAAACAGGTTATCCGTTTCGAATATTCTATCACATCCCCATTCTGATAATAAAACAAGTATAAACATGTAAGGACGAAGCACCTCTGCTGTGTATTTGAGTGCTGCTTCGCATAGAGATGTGCTGATGAGTATCCACAACAACAAAGACATGCTCTTATCTAAGAAGGTTCCACTCGAATAAGCCTCATTTCTCTCCTTTCTGTGTAGCAATCAATTCGCAATAGTTCACAGTACACTGTGTGCTCCCAGAGGTAGGTTCCTGTACCTCATCAGGTTCATCAATACCCTCCTAATGAGACGAAATCAGGAAAGTGGAGTACAAAAACATGCTGCATTTGTAGCTCTGCATCAGGAGGGTTGTTCTAGTAAGACAATAACAACGGAAGTTGTAGCAGTCCAATTTGCAGTGCTGTAACATTGCAACGGTTCAAGCAGACTGGTGACAATGCAAGTGTTTCGAGATCTGGAAGACCCCTAGTAACATTATACAGGGAATACCAGTTCGTACGTGCTCGGAGTAAACCTCACAGGACTCTTACTGCACCTAAAATTGGCGGGAAGTAAATAATGAGCGGGCAGCTCCAATCTCTATCTCAACAGTGCAATGCCGTCTCCGTGAACAAGGTTCAAACGTGTGCATAGCGGTCAAAAATCTTTATTACGCAAACAAAATAAGGTCAATCGATTCCACTGGGCACAGGAACATAAAAACTCGTGCGTGGAGCAATGGTCCAAGATGTTACGGTATTCACGGACGAATGTGAGATAGAAGTATTTGAAAGTCTACGTCAGATATTTGTTCGTCGACTTAGTAGAGAACGTATGAAGAGTCAGTGTGTGACGTCAACGGTGGACCATGGTGGAGAGTCGGTCATTGCGTTGGGGTATTACGCGGGTGATAAAGTCGGTGATCTCGTGACAATTAATGGAAGAGTAAAGAAGGAAGGATATCACAGGAGACTGATCAACAATGGCAAGAGACCTATTAGGCGTACGTTTGTTCTGCGGCAGAACAATGATGCCGAACATGCTTCGGAATTTTTGCAGAGGGTATGTCGATAGAAAAGAGAAATGTGGAGACCTGAAGAAAGTGATTTGGCCAAGTCAGGCAGGAGACTTAAAAGTCAACTGATCTGTAATGTGATGAACTTCACAAGAGATCATGTAACGTTGAAGATCTATAGAATAATTTACAGACATGGACTGAAGTATCTGCAAATACACTACAAAATCTTATCTCCAAAATGGGTAGAGTTTGTGCTGCTGTTCTGAGGGCAATGGGTGAATACTCTGAAGAGGCTAAAATCTGAACCTCGTTTTGTTGTACTAAATGACAAACAAAGACAATATTTATTTTGTTGATCTATACAGTTTGTACGATGTGTTTACGCATTGAAAAACAGTATGCAGCTGTTGTTATGAGTGATCGAAAGCTTTCGAACCGGGGCTTTACAAGAAAGGGATTTTTAGCGGTTGGTTGTGGGGTGTTTATGTATCTCCCACACAGTCAACTGTTGAGAGACGCACATCGCTAACGAAATTCGAAAAAAATTCATGTCGAAATTATTTGTTATTGTGGCTGTTCACTTCTTGTGCCGTGATGATGATGATCTGTCGATGATTTTAGAATGTTTAACACGAGTCCTGTGATAATTTTGACAGTATAACCGTGTGTTTACGTGGTGTCTGTTTTCATAACAAGAGACTTCCTTATGAGTCTTTGAGATGTGGGATTCAGATAGTGCTGAACCAACCAGTTCATGAACTGAAATCTCTGCTCTCTTTCGTTCACGAAATGAGCCCTTCGTGATTAAATTCTGTGTTGTTGAATAAAATTTCGATCTATTTCACCGGCATAAGAAGGTATAGCTGTGTTCATAACAGTAGAGCTTAAAGACATCCAGGAAACGACACGAGGCACAGCAGAAATGTTTCACTAGAGGTTACCCATCAACACTGAGACAGTGATACAATGTTTCGGGTAAGAGTAATACCAGCCTTTGGCCGTTACTGCTGGTGGCGTATGGTGAGGTCATAGTTTTTAATACGTTTCCCTCTTTAGCCAGAATGCTAGAGTGAGATGTTCGAGATCCATTTTAGAGCCAAGTTATTTTCAGCCAAGCATCAGGTGAAATAGCGGTGGCGCAGGTTAGGTGCCCACTGGGAGCGTTTCAGAGGGGTTTTCTAGTTCCAACATTTGGCTTACTACGAAATCAAAAGTCCCGAAAAGATTGGTCAGAACCGGGGGACTGGCGCTATTTTAATTAATGATGGACAACACGCCTAAATACATGGTGAGTCACTAACTATCGCCACCAAGAATAACTCCGAAGGTATGACAGCAGCTGAAAAATTTGTCCCGAGCTGAAAAGTTTGTGGGACAAAAGTTGCATGAGGCAATAGAGGCCTTAATATGACGTTTGTTTTTTGTTACTAGGTGGGGTCGCTTCAGAGATATGAAGTTCAACATTGTTTTTCTAAATAGGATGCTGTAGTTTGGTACTTATTTTCTGATAGCGGCTATCTAGACGAATCCAATGATGGGTAACAGTAAGGTCTTTGAAGGTCAATGAAGGTCACAAAGGTGGCATAAACGTCCATTTACAGAAGGTGTTCGAAGTGATGACCATTGGTATCAGTGCAGTGCTGCAATCGTCTTATCATTGATTGTTATTTCTTATCACTTCGGCACTTATTGAAGCACGTGCTCTGACAATGCTCTCTCGCATATCTTCAGGTGCAGTTGGAACGTCTTTATAAACTATGCCTTTTACGAATCCCTACAAGAAAAATATCCAGAGGTGTCAAGTCTGGCGAACGAGCTGGCCACGACACATCTCCTCCGCGTCCAATCCAATGATTTGGGTATTGTCTCTGCAACTCATTTCTAGCCGTCAACGAAATATGTGCCGGACGCCCATTTTGTTGATACCAATTCTGTTCCTTGTTCTAAAGGTATTTCTTCCAGTAACTGACCTAATGTTTCTCGCACGAATGTGGTGTACTTCCTACCACTAAGATTTCCTTCGATGAAATAGAGGCCTATAATTCTGTCCTCCAGAATCCCACACCATATATTCGCAGACTACGGTTTTTGGTGTAGACTTGCCGTAGCCAACACGGATTTTCAGTTGCCCAATAATGTATGTTATGAAAATTAACATTTCCATGGTTCGTGAATGTAGACTCGTCAGTAAATAAAATCAAATTAATAAATGTGTCATCGATCTGAATCTGAAGTTGAACCCAAGAGCAGAATTCAATGCGACGCATACAATCCGTACCAGTTAATTCTTGATGGAGACTAATTTGGTAAGGATTATATTTATGGCGATGCAGAACACGAACATTACCCTGGCTCATGTCAGATTCCCTTGCGATGTGAAGGGAACTAACACAAGGATCTCGAACCACAGTGGCAAGAGAACCAATTTCCGTTTCCTCGTTAGTAACTTCCCTTTGCCAGATATGTTTCCGATGCGTTAAAGATCCAGTTGTTGTCAATTTATCATACTCATATTTTGAGTACGTTGAGGATATCTTACAGTGTATAAGTCTCTAGCTCTCACTGAATTTCGTTGGCATTCTCCGTAAATGAGAAGCATATCGACTTGTTCTTCGAAGGAATACACCATTCACATTCGCTTGATTCGGTGATACTAGTCTTACCGTTATTATTAGTGTTGTATTGCGAAACCGTCGAATGGTGTTTATATGTCGATGGCACGTTACATGGATAAGCCATATTCGGCGAATATTTACTATTTGCACGATATACGAGAGAGAACTGTGAAAGCATGTACTTCGATAAGTGCCGAAGTGATAAGGAATACCACTCAATCCATGATAAGAAGATTGCATCTCTGCATTGTTACCAATGGTCATCACTTCCAACATCTTCTGTAAATGGATGTTCATGCCACCTTTCTGATCTTCGTTGGCCTTCAAAGACCTTACTGTTACACATCATTGGATTCGTCTAGATAGCCGCTATCAGAAAATAAGTACAAAACTATAGCATCCCATTTAAAAAATCAAAGTTGAACTTCATATCTCTGAAGCGACCCCCACCTAGCAACTAAAAGCCAACGTCATATTATGGCCCCCGTTGTCCCATGCAACATTTGTCTCACAAACTTTTCAGCTTCTATCATACTTTCGAAGTTGTTCTAGGTGGCAATAGTTAATGACTCACCCTGTAGAGGTATAGTGATATAGCCCGCATGTGAGTATCATTTTGTGTGTCCAAGGGGATAAAGTTTTTTACTTGTTTGATATGTGTTGTACCTGCCTGATGTATGAAGTAAGGGCATTTAAAAACAGTGGTTATTATTACGTAACTGTGTGGCGTTAGACTGTAAGAATTCAATACAATGTGAAACGTTCATGTGCTGCATTTGAAGGAGCCGAACATCGCAGCAAAGTATCACTTCCTGATCAACCTCCTTCCTCGTTGATATGCGAACCCACAAAGCTGATGATGGAAATCTGTGACGCAGCGCTTTCCTACTAATCACATCTTTGACGTGTGTGATGGGGTGCGGTCAGACACATGTCAGATCAGGGAAGCACTGATACTCACAGATCTTTAGAAAAAAACTTGTACATTTATCGCCACAATTGGTAAAATATGCCACCGGGAGATTAATGTCGGATAGGCAGCATTTCGATGTCCATAACCTCCCCTGATGTAGCGGTTACTACTCTAACTAGCGTAAGTAATTGGAAGTCAGGAACAAGTGCGCCCCTATCAACACATTGTATGTTCGTGCGGTGAACTGTACGACAACCCAGGATGCTAAAATACAACCATGACAGTAGCCAAACTATGTATAGCATCTGCGCTGAAAGACAGGTTTGTTCGGCAGTCGTGTCATTCAGCACAGCAGCGACTTCATTTACTTGCTCTATGCAGCCTGAGTCGTTTACTCTTTCTGGGTAATGGAAACGCCAGAACGCTATATGATGCAACAGCCTGTTTCACGGCAGGAGGCGTCGAACCGTCCACTCACACTGCTGAAGTACACCAGGACTGACACAAAGAGATAGTGTGTTTGCGATTGGGTGCCCGAAATCAAGTGGGTCAATAAATACATTTTAATTTAAGAGTTTTCCATATAGTTAATAACGCACATGTTTCTAGAATGCGCGTTCTATACCTGTCGTCCAAAAACCATGTACGATATAACAGCAGATACCTCTATCGTGCTTCCATTACATTTCTGTTGATATTCTACCGACAGAAATTTTCTGATGGCTTTCTTTCATTCCTGTGTTTTCTGACACTCCAAACTATAGACTTGTAGGAGGAACATTACAACTGTAGACCTCAAGGAAAAATGCACTCGTGAAAATTTGATATTTCGTAGAACCAATATGCTTTTCCAAATGGTATAAAGCGTAAGTATGAATCACGCGTATCTTCTGAGATACAAGGATTCAAAAATAACTTACTTTGGCAACGAATTTGTTTTCAGGCGAATTCTCCCCTGCATATCTCAAAAACTATGAGACAAAAAATAGTAAAACTTGCAGATTTTTATAAAACAAGCTATAAGGTAATAAGGTCAGAAAAAGATATCTAGAACATATATTTAAATAGATCTACTTACCGAATTTGTAAAAAAAAAAAAAAAAACCATTTCAAATGGTCGACTAGTGGCCCCTAGATGACTAGGAATGGAATCAACTAATTACTACTTTGTCTTGTATTCTTTTATTTTTTGAAAAAATTTTACTCACAAAGCATTTATTCAATATATGCTTGTATGTTGAAGAATATATACGTCTCTGCTACAGCTACCATTAGAGTTTACCAAGATCGTGAAGATTTTAAACTGAAACAGGAGATTTTGTATCATCAAAACTATTCTCAGCGGTCCTTGAGGAAGTTTTTTGATCGTCAAATAGTAAAAACGAAGAGAAAATACGTCTGAAATGAACACACGAGAACGTATTTCATTTTTCAGATGTAATTGTTCTCCTTGTTTTTAATGCAGGCAAACTGGCTACAAGC
Organism: Schistocerca cancellata; assembly: GCF_023864275.1. NCBI lineage: Eukaryota > Metazoa > Arthropoda > Insecta > Orthoptera > Acrididae > Schistocerca > Schistocerca cancellata. Next base: position 14,868,037 of record NC_064628.1, on the reverse strand, counting down.
AATGGAAGATTTGCACAGCATGTTTTAAAGAAGTTCGAAAAATGAGTTAATATAAGACATAAATAACGTTCACTGTACACGTCAAAAATAAAATAGTACAAATTAGCAGTGAAGTCATAGAATCAATTGAAGTGTGCTAGCGACAGTTGAAGAAATTCGATAAACAACAACTAAATTAAACAGAAGAGCCTGAAACATATTTGAGAAAGTAAATAGATTCTGAGATTCCAATGTGTCTACTACGAGAATTCTATAGTCGGTATATGTTACCTGTTTCGAGTTATGTTAACGACACAGGGACTTTCAGAGCAAAAAGAGTTTAAAAACTGAGTGTTGTTTTGTAAGAAATGGAGAGGTGCACATTAAAAAAAATGGACCAGAAACCCACTGGAATGGAAGACGTAAGTGTGAAAATGAAATGGAGATGAGCAAGAGATATTGTGAGGTGAGAAGTTGATCGATGGGCCAAGGAAGTACTTTGCTAGATTCCAGAACACAAGAAAATACCGAGAAGACGAATGAAAGAAGGTGGGTAGACGACGTCTGAAAATAGACAACCGTATCCATAGAGATGAAGATCATATTACATGGAGAAATCTGAAAGGGGTTTTTATCCAGCATTAAACGTCTAATGGCGAACAACTGTCACTCTCCCTCGCTCCACTCTCTCTTTTGTTCATTCTCTCCCTTTTCGCTCTTCACCCATACCTCTTCTCTCTTCCTCATCTCTTTCTCTCACTCAACTTGTCACTTTTACACCCTCTTACTTTCCGTCTTTCTTTCTCTCACACTTTGCTCTTCCCTGTCTTTCAACTACTATATTGCTCTTTCTCCATCCATTACTCACCTCTACTCACTATACTCACTACCTCTTGTCTTTCACTTCTTTTCAGCTGTTACACTGTGTGACATTTTCATGCTCAGGTTATTTTGTGTTGAGAGTTATTTATACAGAAATCAGAGAACTTCCCATCCTTGTTCCAAACCTTTCGTCAATGTGTTAGCAAGTACGAATTCAGCAAGATAACCAACAAATACAAGATTGTATGTTTTTGGGTCTCAGCGAGACTTGAAATCACTGGGCTCTTACGTCATACAAATTTCACTGCTTCCCGATCTGGATTGGCGGCAAGTGTTTCATATAAAGCATATGGACGGTAAAAACAGATACATGATGCCACCGTACAAAAAATAATGGTGCCACGTTTACAAAATATAAATCGAGCATGTTTACTACAAAAGCGCCCGGTGGTGTCGTATCGTAAAGCAGAATGAAAATGAAGTTAGTATGGAAACCAAGTACCACAACGAATTCCTCTTCTGTCATCTAAATCGGAATTTTGTTTTGAGGATTGGACACGTAGTCAAAAACATTGATTAGCTGAATAGAGAAAATAACCACGTTTTCACAAAATCGACATTCTCACGCAAAAACTGTAATCGCTATGGTAAATATCTGCTATCAAGTCTACTTTTAGTTAGGTTCTATTGCTATTACGTTTTTCGTTTGAATCGTACTTCGATTCACGATTTGATGGATAAAGACAGAAAATGGATCACACTTCCAAAAATGGATTTGCTACTGCAAAAAATGCGAATCATGGTAAGATATTGCCAGGTGTGCAACTTAATAAGTGATAATGACTAGAAAAAATGTGCACTAAGAAAAACGAGGAGTCAGGTGGCAGTATGAAGACAGCAGCTTGGATATTTTTCATTCATCGCCCACTGACTGAGGTAGGAGTTCGATATATGGAGTATGTGGGATTTGGAGGCTGTAAATCGTTCAACACTGTTTTAAAAAGCAAACACTATGATGAACTTATGACAAAGCTTTAATGTGTATGCCGTCTAAAGAAAAGCATGGGATTCCGATTTCGGGAGCTGAAAAAGATACTTACCGACACCAAATTATCATATGGTAAAGTATGACATACTCTGGAAGTCCAATCAATGAAATTAGCGGTGAATTTTAGGACTAGTATGGTGAAGTCATTAGAGAAGGCACACATAATTTGGAACACAGGAGAAGAACAGTGCGGGCAACATGCTTTCGCAGGCTGTTCATAGATACCAGCCCTGAAAATAGCTTGCACCAGATACTTGGTGCAAGTGTAGAAAAACAAAGGCAGCTGGTAAACTAGATGTCATGCGTAATGGCTGCAGTCGCCGCAGTGCCTGTTGCTTCGGACATACATGTATGCCCAAAGGAACGCTGTTTCGTAATTCGGAATAACACAGGCACTGTAATATTGTATTTTACTTTGTTTTTTTGGCTTCCTAGGTGATGCAAGCTCTTTGTCGTGTTCATATGTTCGACAACGTACGTATTCTGCCGAAGTACATGTATCAACATAACTCGTGATGAAACATCGTATGATTTGTTTTCATTGCAGATTATTCTTTGCATGCAGCGTAGTCACTCATTCAAAAATGTAACTCGCAGGAGAGAAACGGCGCTTTGTTTTTAGTTATTCACCAATCTGTAAACGTATTATATACTGCAAATAAAGTGAAATCTCCGTTGTCACTTTTTTCCATAATTATTTACACGAACTAATTTTATAACTGTATTTGAAACCGTGTCGTGCTCTTTAATTTTAAACGCAATTTCTCCATCTGCTTTTGCGCTATTTCGACGAACTGTAGACATTAAATATTTGAATTCAAAACATGAAATTGTACCACAGTCCACCATCCTGTTTTTTTTTTATTAAATTGGATGACTGCCAACCACAGAGATTCGTTGGGCCTCCACCAGCTCGCAGATTGTAACGATCAGTGTGTCATCGCAATTATAAGGTAGGAAGAGATGCAACTATGTCGCAACCGTTTCCGGATATTGAAAAGGTATTAAATCTTTCAGTACCAAGTACTTAACTCGTTTTCGTACATCAAACAATTGTACGACGAATAGTGAACGGAGGTAGTGCCACAAATTGTTGTATTACTATATAGTCAGAATTATCCCACAAAAGTTATCGATCCTGTTATGCATAAGAAGATAGTGTTAGAAGGGAAGCGTATACATTATCTACTATAATCACAGCGCAGACCGTACACTTACTACAACAACCGCCTTATGCTATCCACTAAAGTGTCCGCTAACTAAACTAAAAGAAGGTAACAAAACATAGCTTCATGCATTTTAGAAATAAAGTGTGCATTTAACTTTGTAGATACGTGTAGTTTAAGTATATTTAAAGTGGTTTCATTCTAGAATGATAGAAGTCGGTCTATCCATCGATCCATTGCATAAAAGCTACAAAAAAAAAATAAGACGAAAGAGTTATGGAAGCACCAGCTCATGCTGGTGATTTGAGTTTTTTATCAATCGGTTAGACGCATTAATTAAAGTTTATAACTTCTAAACAGATTTATATAATATCGAGTGGAAATTTAAATTTCAATTTTTAAGACACACCTATTCTACAGCCATACTCAATTCTCCGGTGAATTCAAATAATATAATTATCCATCAAACAACTGACAACGAGAGTTATGGAAGTCATCAGTGCTACCTGTAATATTTTTACAGACACCTCTAGAGCATGAAACCACTGTGCGAACACTTTTATTTAGACTACAATACTAATAAATGGAAGACGAAGTAAGGAAAATACAATTTATTTGCGAAATAAATATCCGCAAGAAGTACATAATACAATTTGCCTCAATGAAAAACGTAATATAACATAACGTACAGTTCCCAACAAAAGCATTCCATACAAGTATAATAAAGTTCAATTCAATTTATTATTTATTGCGAACTGAAAAAGCGCCGCTTCGCATGGTTTTTATTTTCATTTGCTTCCTGCGAACGCTTCAGGTCACGGTCACTCGGGAACATAGTAAAAATGATATTCAAAAACTCGTAATAACGTTAGTATACCACCCGAAAAAGTACTCGCGAATACTCAAAAATACCGCCCTGTACAATTACATCCACTGAAGTATTCAACAGTACTCGAATCTGAAATAAAGTACCCCGCCAGTCACTTATTTATAGAACACCGAGAACATTCCAAAACATTTGAGAAAGTTAAAAAAAAGAAACTTTCTAGGACATTCTAAGATCTTGAACATTAAAAATATTCATAAAAGCTCGAAAACATGGCTAAATCTCAAACTTTTTCACTTAAAATACACACTGAAAGAGATGAAAGAAGTTCTGGTGACTACAATGTGGTAGCGACCACTTCACACATTCATATCTTCAGAAACACAACAGCTAAGACTGCACAATCACAGTAGGCACCACAGAGGATCCTAAGGTAGCACCAGAAACAAAACACAGTGACAGGCGATAGGTAGAATCAACCTTTAAATACAGTAATTATAACGCTATACTATCTCAGCATACTCCCAATACAACTGTATATGACTTGGCGAAAGAAAATTTCGCTCCGTTTTCACTAGATTTCATACTTAATTAACTTTTTCTGTCACATTACTTGTTGAACTGCTTTTGACATCTTGTTATTTGGTGAATAGATACATATAGTCCTTTGGTTTCCCATCCCTAGAACAAATTACATATAAGCGAGCATGAGAAATTGATACCGCAACATCTTAACGTTTGTCTCTGTCTTATTTGTAGTGACACTAACTGCTAATCTTACTGAAAATTAGTCTTTCGTATTTAAGAATTGCAATGCAATTACAAACAGCATGGCCACACAAATGAAGAATTTTCTGGTATTATTTTTACTTCAATTATAATTTTTGCTAACTGTTTACGAACGTTTCTGTTGACATCTACATCTACATCCATACTCCGCAAGCCACCTGACGGTGTGTGGCGGAGGGTACCTTCAGTACCTCTATCGGTTCTCCCTTCTATTCCAGTCTCGTATTGTTCGTGGAAAGAAGGATTGTCGGTATGCCTCTGTGTGGGCTCTAATCTCTCTGATTTTATCCTCATGGTCTCTTCGCGAGATATACGTAGGAGGGAGCAATATACTGCTTGACTCTTCTGTGAAGGTATGTTCTCGAAACTTTGAAAAAAGCCCGTACCGAGGTACTGAGCGTCTCTCCTGCAGAGTCTTCCACTGGAGTTTATCTATCATCTCCGTAACGCTTTCGCGATTACTAAATGATCCTGTAACGAAGCGCGCTGCTCTCCGTTGGATCTTCTCTATGTCTTGTATCAACCCTATCTGGTACGGATCCCACACTGCTGAGCAGTATTCAAGCAGTGGGCGAACAAGCGTACTGTAAACTACTTCCTCCTCGGAATAAATGTTGATTCTTTCTTTTATCTTTTCTGATTTTCTTGACGGTATTTTTGTTCTGTCGTTGCAATTACAAAAACGCGTGTTGCTTTTCGTAAGACGCGTTTTGCTTTATTGAGGAAAAGCATCATCAGCGGTCTGTAATTAAGTTATTTACATTTTGATTTGCTTTAAGATGGAAAAGCATTTAGTTAAAAATATGTTGCTCTGTACTTCAATTGATTTTCGCTCGATTTGTCGCTTACATAGGGAAATCAAGCGAAAATCACCGTAAGTACAAATGGTTCAAATGGCTCTGAGCACTATGGGACTCAACTTCTGAGGTCATAAGTCCCCTAGAACTTAGAACTACTTAAACCTAACTAACCTTATGACATCATACACATCCATGCCCGAGGCAGGATTCGAACCTGCGACCGTAGCGGTCTCGCGGTTCCAGACTGTAGAGGCACATATTGTTAACGAAGAGCTTTTCGATCTTAAAGCAAATGAAAATGTAAATAACTTCATTACAGACCACTGATGATGCTTCACCCCAATAAAGCTAAACGTGTCTGGTGAAAAAAAAACAGGCATTTTTGTAGTTCCAACGACAGAACAAAACTACCCTCAAGAATTGCAATGCAATTACGGACAACATGGCCATACAAATGAAGAATTTTCTGGTATTATTTTTACTTCAATTATAATTTTTGCTAACTGTTTACGAACGTTTCTTGCTTTGAATGTTTAAATGAATATCATCAGATACTTCATTTCGTACTGCTGTAATGGTTCTTTCATATAACCTACATAAGTAATTTTTGAACAATGTTCGGGGAAAAAATTATCTACTATTTCACTTGGGCTGTTACAGAAATCACTTGTAAGTTTAATTTAGCCAGTGTGAGGGTACCCTCAGTAATTAGTTCGGGCTTTTCGACAAAGTGTTTCGCTTCTTCACCACTGAAAAGTTGAACTCTCATTTTTGTTCTTAACTGTACTTTCCCCATTTTAGACCAAAGAAATAATTTCGTAAAACATGAATTGATTTCAACTGCTGGAGTTGATCTTGGAATAAGTGGAAGCTTTGCCGAAAATTCCTATATTTGTAAATAATGTACTTCCCATTGATTCAGGATTACCTAGGAGATCTAGAATGTTTTCGAATCCTCTGAGAGATTTTATAACATTTTGGAACGTTCTCCAACATACTAGAAGGAACCAGGCCAATCCCACTTCGGCTCTCCATTTCAAGCTTTTTCACCGCCTTCCCAGAAGACGTCCATTTGTTGGACGCCCTCATTTGACACCAATATCTTCGAACCCAACCCCTGCAGTTCCGAACCAAACTTTATTTACGGATGGAGAATGAAGGGGTACCATAGTATGAACCCACTTGGGGCTGCAGGAGTGTGTGGCAGAGTTACAGCGGTACTCATAATTTATTATGTCGGTGCAGGCTATTTCCCGCTTTAGAACGCCTAATTAACCCCAGCAGTTTCAAAACAAAAGCTCTTCATGGGTGGGGAATGGAAGGCTACCACAGCAACCCCCATGGAGCTGCGAAATTCGCCTGCGAAGTTTTGACGGCACGTACAGACACACATATATCCTATTATTATTGTGCAGGGTGGGCAGATACAGTGTGAAAAGCTTGCAAGAGTATTGCATGGGAGATTGTGCTGAGAAATAATCGTTAAGAAAAACGTTCTATACATTGCGCCGTTTCCAAATTATTTAGCGTTGCAGTTAGCCAGCCAGTTCATTCCAGGCGCAAATTCAAGCACTTGCACCTGCTAACGCACAGGCATATTTGGTTCCACGAGTTGCTACTTGTTTATATGCTCAATACCAGAGAAAATGTGCCTTTCTCTTGAAGGAGAAACCAGATGGTGCTATGGTTGGCCCGATAGATGGCGCTGCCATAGGTCAAACGGATATCAAATGCGTTTTTTTTTTAAATAGGAACCCCCATTTTTATTAGATATTCGTGTAGTACGCAAAAGAATATTAATGTTTTCGTTGGACCACATTTTTCGCTTTGTGATAGATGGCGCTGTAATAGACACAAACATCTGGCTCACAATTTTAGACGAACAGTTGGTAACAGGTAGGTTTTTAAATTAAAATACAGAAAGTAGGTACGTTTCAACATTTTTATTTCGGTTGTTCCAATGTGATACATGTACCTTTGTGAACTTAACATTTCTGAGAACGCATGCTGTTACAGCGTGATTACCTGTAAATATCACATTAATGCAATAAATGCTCAAAATGATGTCCGTCAACCTCAATGCATTTGGAAATACGTGTAGCGACATTCCTCTCAACAGCGAGTAGTTCGCCTTCCGTAATGTTCGCACATGCATTGACAATGCGCTGACGAATGTTGTCAGGCGTTGTCGGTGGATCACGATAGCAAATATCCTTCAACTTTCCCCACAAAAAGAAATCCGGGGACTTAGATCCGGTGAACGTGCGGGCCATGGTGTGATGCTTCGACGACCAATCCACCTGTCATGAAATATGATATTCAATATCGCTTCAACCGCACGCGAGCTATGTGCCGGACATCCATCATGTTGGAAGTACATCGCTATTCTGTCATGCAGTGAAACATCTTGTAGTAACATAGGCAGAACATTATGTAGGAAATCAGCATACATTGCACCATTTAGATTGCCATCGATATAATGAGGACGAATTATCCATCCTCCCATGATGCTGCACCGTACATTAACCCGCCAAGGTCGCTGATGTTCCACTTGTCGCTGTTGGTGAATTACGCTTCGTCGCTAAATAGAACGCGTGCAAGAAGTCTGTCATAATCCCGTAATTTATCTCGTTGGCAGTGGCAGAAGTGTACACTACGTTCAGAGTCGTCGCCATGCAATTCCTGGTGCATACAAATAGGGTACGGGTGCAATCGATGTTGATGTAGAATTCTCAACACCGACGTTTTTGAGATTCCCGATTCCTGCGCAATTTGTCTGCTACTGATGTGCGGATTACCCGCTACAACAGCGAAAACACCTACTTGGGCATCATCATTTCCTGCAGGTCGTCGCTGACGTTTCACATGTGGCTGAACACTTCCTGTTTCCTTAAATAACCGAAGTATCCGTCGAACGGTCTGGACGCTTGGATGATGTCGTCCAGGATATCGAGCAGCAATCATAGCACACGCCAGTTGGGCATTTTGAGCACAATAGCCATACATCAACTCGATATCGACCCTTTCCGCAATTGGTAAACGGTCCATTTTAATACGGGTAATGTGTCACGAAGCAAATACCGTCCGCACTGGCGGAATGTTACGTGATACCACGTACTTAAACGTTTGTGACTATTACAGCGCCATCTATCACAAAATGAAAAAAGTGGTCCATCTAAAACATTCATATTACTTTATGTACTACACGAATATGTAATAAAAATGGGGGTTCCTATTAAAAAAAAAACTCAGTTGATATTCGTTTGACCTATGGCAGCGCCATATAGCGGGCCAACCGCAGCGCCAATTGGTTTGCCGCTTCAAGCTAGACGTGTTTCGTTCTTCGTAGTTTTTTCGTTTGATGTTTATTTCGTGGGATATTTGGCCCGGGCACTATCAATGAACCACCCTGTATACTAGTAGCTGCCGGCTGTGATGCCACTGGTGGTCGCTGCTTGCCATATTCGGCGTTCGACGAGGTCGCTTTTACCACACGATCGCTGGATTCCATACGGTGCTGAGCTGCAGGCCACAGTTACTGTTTAGGGTTTTATTCATCATCATCATCATCATCATCATCATCATCATCATCATCATCATCATTTAAGACTGATCATGCCTTTCAGCGTTCAGTCTGGAGCATAGCCCCCCTTATACAGTTCCTCCATGATCCCCTATTCAGTGCTAACATTGGTGCCTCTTCTGATGTTAAACCTAAACCGAATCCAGGTACCTTCTCCTCGGTCTGCCCCGACTCCTCCTACCCTCTACTGCTGAATCCATGAGTCTCTTGGGTAACCTTGCTTCTCCCATGCGTGTAACATGACCCCAGCATCCAAGCGTGTTCGCCCTGACTGCTACATCTATAGAGTTCATTCCCAGTTTTTCTTTGATTTCCTCATTTTGGGCACCCTCCTGCCATTGTTTCCATCTACTAATACCTGCAATCATCCTAGCTACCTTCATATCCGTAACCTCAACCATGTTGATAAGGTAACCTGAATCCACCCAGCTTTTGCTCCCATACAACAAAGTTGGTCGAAAGATTGAACGGTGCACAGATAACTTGGTACTGACTTCCTTCTTGCAGAAGAGAGTAGATCGTAGCTGAGCGCTCACTGCATTAGCTTTGCTACACTTCGCTTCCAGTTCTTTCACTATGTTGCCATCCTGTGAGAATATGCATCCTAAGGGTTTTATTGGTGATTTTTATTTCAATGGCTTCTTTAATTATACCATTCCACAAGCCGTCTGTGCGAGCCACGACGGATGTTTCGTCAGATTTTATACGGTATCCGTTTTCTGAAGCATGCTCAGCTAAAGCAGATTTCTCTGAGTAGCTTTGGGGACCGCATTCTGGCCTTGTAGTCAGAGGCCACTGGCATGGGCCTCGATTAGCCGCCATATTCTCTGGATCTGAACACACGTGACTCCCTTTTAGTGTGGCTGTACTAAAGACAAGGCGGGCAGCAGTAACCCCAAACTATTGCTGAGCTGAGAACAGCCATTCAGGAGGGCTTCTGTGAAGTTTGGAAGGTAGGTGACGAGGTACAGGTAGAAGTGAAGCTGTGAGTCGTTCTTCGGTAGCTGAGTCGGTAGACCACTTGCCCGCGAAAAGCAAAGCTCTCGAGTTCGAGTCTCGGTCCGTCACACAGTTTTTATCTGCCAGGAAGTTTCGTATCAGCGCAAACTCCACTGCAGAGTGAAAGTTTCATTCTGGAGCCTTACAGGAGGTCATCGACAGCATCCGTGTTCCGACACTTCAGCGTGTCACGCAGACTTTCGCTATTCGTGTGCATACCGAACATGTCATAAATCCGAATAACTGTAGTGACATTTGCCTGTTGAATGAAGTTCGTGAACGTTTCTAATTTTTTTTTTTTTTTGCCATATAGTTCAATAATTGCCACCATATAAGTGCACAATGGGGACCACACCCGGACTCAGAAAACATTCCCATACCATAACAACTCCATTTTTCACACTTTGTATTTTACATGATGGCAGGTAACGTTCTCTAGGCATTTTCTATACCCAAACCCTTTCATCGGATTACCACAGGGTATAGCGTGATACCTCACTCCAAGAGACTCGTTTCAAGGTTATCCACTGTCTAGTGTCGTCGCTGTTTACACTCCCTTAAGCGTCGCTTAGTATTGACTGCAGGCATACACGATCCAGTCACGTTAACATGACCGTCTACCAAACGGCTGAATAACACCTGAGCCAGTCACTGAGGTTCTGGAAGGTAGCGACAGTGGTGTGGAGCCATGCTGACTCCAGTGCCTTGCCCAGCTGCAGCAGCTTCCTCAGTTTATGAGCATCCATGACGCGAACAGTCTGATCGAGGTGATCCCACAGGTTCTCGAGTGGGTTTAAATCCAGGAAGTCTGGTGGACAGGAGAGTTCAGCAAATTCTTCCTGGTGCTGTTCGATCCAGGCACACCCAGCAGGGTACCAGAGAGCGCTAATGCGCCGCTTCGTGGACTCGGGTAGGCGCGCTGGCCCCGGGTCGAATCCACCCGGCGGATTACCGACGTTGGCCAGTGTCCTCGACAGCGTGGATGTGGTTTTTAGGCGGTTTTCCACATACCGCTTGGTCAATATCGGGCTGGTTCCCACGTTCCACCTCAGTTACACTACTCGCAGACATCTGAACACGTGCACACTATTCCATGGCTCACGCTAGACGCATGCAGCTGGGGTACACTAATTCCGTCGCGGGGGGAACGGGGTGGCGGCAGAAAGGGCATCCAGCCACCTCTTAAAATTAACCTTGCCACATCCGACATCCGTCCTAACCATGCCGACCCTGCGGAACCGCGGGACAAGGCACCAGCTAAAGAAACAAAGAAAGCTCTTCAAACCATGCACGTACACTGAGAGTGGTGTGATATTTTCAATTGTCCTGCAGGTAGATGCCATCATGCCGAAGAAAAAAAAATTGCATATACGGGTGGATGTGATCCCCAAGGATAGAAACAGGCTTGTGTTGATCCATTGTGTCTTGCAGAATGACGAGACCACTCATAGAGTGTCACGAAAACATTGCTCAGACCATAACTGTTCTTTCAAGATACATGTTTTCACTAATGACATTCATCACAAGTAATCCATCACAATTTGAGGAGAACAGTGACGTATATACCTACAATACTAGACGGAAAAATGACCTGTAATAACCAATCTGTCAGTGGCTCAGAGAGGAGTTGTGTATGCTGCAATGAAAGCTTTTGATCATTTACCCAATAACATAAAATGTGTGACAGGCAGCGAAGTAACTTTTAAATATAATTTAAAACCATTTTTCCAGGACATCTCGTTCTATTCCATTGACGAAATTCTAATTAAAAACTGGTAAGCAGTAAAAAATCGTTCTTATGATCCATGGAACATGTAACTAGTTAAGTAAGTAACACTACCTCCTCCGACCTGGACATTTCCAATTGTTGTTGCGGGGCCGTACACGCCATCGGCCGTCTATCCGATGGAGCATAAAATGTGATTCGTCTGCAAAGGCAACATGTCGCCACTCGCTGGACATTCATCTGCGGTATTGGCGAGTAAATTCAAGGCTTCGTCGTCGATGAACAGTAGTCGGCATAGGTGTATGAACTAGGCGCCTCCTGTGGGAACCCATATGCGGTGACATTCGTCGAATGGTCGTTGAGGAAACACTGCTAATAGCCTTTTCGTTCATCTGCGTGCTCGACTGGTCAACAACATCGAGTCTGTTCTCCTTTACGCATCACCGCAGCCGTGGTTAACCCCTGTCCTCTGTGCACTGTAGTCGCTTCGGCGCCGCTTTTGTACAGCGCCATTTTGCCATGCACTGTGTACTTTAACGACTGCAGGACACGAATGGTTTACACACTTAGCAATTTCAGTAACGCCACCACTCTTGGCGTGAAAGCCAATGATCGTGGCCTTCTGGACGCCAGATAAATAGTTTTGTGTCAGCATTACGATAACGACTGGACTGTTTTTGGCGTCCTCCCCAACACGATTTTATACCCCCTCCACTACTATCACTGCCACGTGCCGTCTGTGTATGTTTATTGGACGTTGACATCGAACATAGGCGGTGGTCACATTAATGTCACTGTGTAAGTAGGCTGTTTATGTTTTCTTATCGGCAACGTTACATATGAAACGTCCCCTTTGTACAATTTATACAAGACAGTGCTTAAACTGACACACAATATTTTTAGTACAACGCAATCTGACTTTCAAAAATCCCTACAAAAGAATGGCCGTGACTAACATTAACCTATACCTTTCACAAATCACTTACCTCACAAAAATCTTCATTACTCGAACTACTGCAATACAGCGAGCGCCACTACTGCCAGCTAAATAAAAGATTCAAACTACGGAAGGCACTAACTACTGATAAGCATAGTTAGCAAATGGAAGATTTTAATAGAGAACAAACAATGTATTTACCTTAATAGTCATAATATATGATATCCAGTATTACAAACTTCAAAACTCCGCCATCTCTCTCCCCACATCCACCACTGCTGGCGGCTCACCTCCAACTGCGCAACGCTACGCGCTGTTCACATCCAGCTGCCGCTGCCCAACACTACAATGGCAGACAACAATGCAAACTAGCCACAGACTGCACAAAGCACAGCCAGTGATTTTCATACAGAGCGCTACGTAACGTTGCCAATAAGAAAACATAAACAGCCCACTTACATAGCCCCCATGCTCCCCACAAAAAATTTTACAAATTGTTTTGGGCACTGGCCAATAATGATTTGAAAAAATTTTTCATAATTACAATAACAAAGATATCAAATGCACACACTTATTTATACAATGTTGGTCAAAAGCTAAAATTTTCTCACAACATAAACAGCCTACTTACAACTGGACAATGCATGTGGCTTAACAGGAGCTGCTCAAGCACTTATTTAACTCTCTACACACATTTACTGGTAGCGCTTTGCAACTCACGAATTATTCCCTCCGTTGCTGACATGTGATTTATCACAACCACCTTCCTCAATGTTCTCCGTTCCTGTTCGTGGGTACATGAGATGCGTCTGGTCTTGTTGCGCTGTGATTGTTCCTTTGCGTTTCCAGTTCACAATGACATCACCAGCATTCGACTTTGGCAGGTTTAGAAGGATTGAAATGTCCCTGATGGATTTGTTTCTCAGATAACTATCAGTGACTGGTGCACCTTCTAAGTCACTGAGCTCTCCCGGACGACCCATTTCGCTATTACTGTTTCTCTGCTGACGCACTTTTTTACATTGGCGGATGACATTTAGTGATCTACGGGGCACCACATATGTGTGACCGTATACTTTTGATCAGATAGTGCAGCATTACTGCTACAATAATACGAAGAGCCAACCTGTCGAATTGGTCCAGCCTGATACACTCCGTCGCCGTTCTCCTTTTCAGCACCAAATTTGCAAACGGTACACGCTGACGCCAAGGTGAAACCCACTCTCAAAATTCCTCTAGCTGCGGCTTGCGCGTCACTCTGGCATTTAAAGGCCCAGTGACATGTGCAGAAGCCAGGTGAGTGATACACTTGTTTGTAGCGCATCTTCCCAAAGACTGTTGCTGATCACTCTGGACGCATTGACCCTAATCTGTGCTGTGGTCACCGTGCGGTATTGAATGGCTTCTGAAATCAAGACAAGGGACAGGGGCCTTTTCTTGGCCCAACAGAAACACAGGTATGACGCTTCTCGTCCGACGTGTGGCAGTTTCTTAAAAGGAGCATCCAACGTGCAGCTACCCACAATACGACCACTCTGAAGTTTAGCTAATTAGACCAATTGTGCTCGTTGCCGCAGCCGTCACGTGTCTACAGTTCATGCTTTAAGTAGCAAACTACTCTCTCAGCAACTCCTGTGCTTACATTTCATTTGGTACGGTCGTGCGACCTCTTCTCATGACGGCGGAGCGGTGGTTTGAGGCGCTGTCATCTCGTTTCTCTTAGATTAACGTGCACACATTATATGTGGTTGAGGTCCTCTTCGAGACCTCCTTTCAGTACAACGAAGAAAAGGTTAATTTCCATTACATAAAAGACTTTTCAAAAATAGTTCAAATGGCTCTGAGCACTATGGGACTCAACTGCTGTGGTCATAAGTCCCCTAGAACTTAGAACTACTTAAACCTAACTAATCTAAGGACATCACACACATCCATGCCCGAGGCAGGATTCGAACCTGCGACCGTGCGGTTCCAGACTGTAGCGTCTTTAACCGCTCGGCCACTCCGGCCGGCTAAAAGACTTTTCAATCCACGAAAAAAGTACAATTTCCATTAAAATTTCTTGTCATAACTCCGTAGCTACAAGCGGTAGAGCACGCTGCCTGACAAAAAAAGTGAAGCAGACAGGGCATGGTTGGAAGTATGTGCAAACAGCGGGTATGTAAATGATTAGAGTTGTAGTTCTCTGTGACAGGTATAATAGCAACAATGTGTCACTGTTGTCCGTGTTGTAACCACACCAGGTAGTTTGTACGTAAGTGGTGTGAAGAACGTCAGATGTTGAGTGATCACTGTGAAGAATAGGAAGATGCAGAGTACTTTCTGAGACACCGTCATCAGCACCTGCCAGAGTGTGAAAGGGACCTCACTGCTCATCTTCATTTGGAGCACCTGCCAGAGTGTGAAATGGACCTCATTTTCGCATCTCCATTTGGAGCACCTGCCAGAGTGTGAAAGGGATCTCATTGCTCATCTTCATTTGGAGCACATGCCAGAGTGTGAAAGGGACCTTATTGGGCATTCCATTTGGCTCGCTGGTTGAATCGTGCAATATCCATATCTGTGGCATCCGTGTGTGACAGTGACCCAGTATTCCACCACAACAGAGCATCTCCTTATTGTACACTGAGCACATCGTACCCCCTTCACATCTGCGGCAGCCATCTGAAAATAAGTGGACTCACTGTGTCATTCTGTGCCATCCTGCACCGTTGACTGGAGGCTAGCAGTAGCCGGAATAGGGAATTACCGTCTGACGTGTTGGCTACAGACAGCTGCGTTTGGAGCGGTGCCTTGTCCGGGAAGCATGGACTCCTGATGGATAATGCCGCACTGTGTTCAGCAATGAACCGCGATTCTGCTCTGCCCGGATGACGTTCGTCGGCGAGTATGGTGACGACATGGGTAGAGATCCCATCCTTCCAATGTGTTGGTGGGGCACAGCAGCGTCAACCCTGGTGTCGTGGGTTCGACTTCAGGCCGCAGCTGGCAGTCATTGAGGCAGCTCTGATGGTGCAACGTTACGTCGCGCATTCCCTGCGTCGCCATGTGTTGCCTATCACTCGACAGTAACGTGTTTCCACTTTTCAACAGGACAATGCTCGTGCATACATGGCACATGTCTCTATGAAGTGTCTGCGTGGCGCTGAGGTACGTCCGTGGTTAGCGAGATCTCCAGACTTTTCCGCGACAGATCATTTGTAGGCACTAGTTTGGACGAGAACTCCCTCCTAGTGCTAGTACCCATTATGTCAAGGATCCTTTACAGCAGGTTGCCTCAGGAGAGCTTTGCAACGGCTTCATGACACGTTTCCCAGTGGAATTGGAGCATGCATCCGGATCGAAGGGGGCTCATTCCGCCAACTTCTTTGTATATTTCACCCGATTTTGTAATCATCGTAGAAGCATCACATATTCTCTCAAGCTGTGAAGTTTCATTTCGTTTCCCCCTCACTTTCTATGTGATTAACTTTTCTTCAGATATTGAATAAGCGTTCTTAACCAAATTCGCCACGTTGTCCGCAAAAGCTCAGCGAAAACCGAAACTCGATATAGTTACTCGCTCTGCGTATGTTTTTGTAGCCCTGTCTCATCTACCTTTCTTTTACAATCACCATCAGATTGACGAATACTGCAGGTAGAATAGTTAAATGGCTCATAATGTTTCCTATCTTGATAGTACCGTTTCGTGGAAGGACGTTTGTGAACCAGCACCACGGTTAAGACCTCTATGACGTAGTTGGAAATTCACCAGCTCGTATTTACGAGGCTACGTTAAATAATCTTGTCGATGTCTTCCTTCTGGATCACTACGCATATATGAATTATACCTCGCAATGCTGCTCTTCGGAAACAGCTACAGGCCTTATTACGCCATTTCACCTGTGACACTGATCGAAACCGCAGTAATAATAAAAAATATATACTCCTCTGTGGTTTTATCGAATTCCCATCATTGTGTTAATGGGAGAAACCTACATCAAACTTTTATAGTCAAAATAACACAGACGATATAACTATGCCAAACTGAGCAAACGCCGAACCGCTGGTCGGAAATCAATCGCCTGCCACACGGACGTCGGCCCTGCTACCTGTTATGTTTCCACGGTGGAACTCACCATTGTTCACAACTGACTGTCCAAAATGGAGTATAACTCGTTGCAGGATCTTGCAGACTTAAATTGAAAGTCGTACCCGGAAAGCTGGAACTGATTTTCTGAGGTACGTTTTGCAACTGGCGTCGTGTTTATAGCGTTTTCAGTGCTGACCAGTACAATCTCCTATAAAAATATGAGACATTATTGAATACTGTGTGCTCGTTTTTCCTCGCTACATTTTCAATTTTACCCTACAGCACTACTACACAGTACCTTATAATAAAAGCCTTGTTTAATTTAATTTTGCAACCACGATGTCATTTTCTGAATAGAGATATACGTATTTTATTATCTGCTTGTCAGTGGTTGGTCAGTGCCTGCTATACTTTGGTTAAGAGACAGTGATCTTCCCATGATGGCTGATGTTCTCCAACAACTATTGGGAACAAACTACTGGAACTTTCTGGCAAGATGCAGCACTTTGCAGACAAATGTTACCAGTGAGATCACGAAACGGCTGGCAACAGTATTGCTCCTGAGGTTGAACTGCTGAAAGGCATGAATGTTGAAGTCATTTCGTGGAACAGTTGGGAATGGAGGAAATCATGAATCAGCTGGCATCTCTGGTGTAGGACACAATTCATGTGTCCTCTGAGGGTGACTTAAACCGTTTAACTTCTGAAGCCCAGACTTATTGAATCTTCGTGATCAGGCGGCATAATTCTCAAGTGCAGAAAGACTACAATGATTCAAAGTGCATTTCTGTGTGCGTATATGGAATGGAGTTTAATCATTTTTGTGGTTTTCCAGGTAAATGGGCTCGTTACGTAGATCTCTCATAGCAGACAGTGGAACCATTAGCTAGCATCGGGATAGTTTTTGGTGAGGTTCAACTGAATATAATGAGTTGCATTTGTTTCTGCGACAACTATTGCCTATACTTTCCTCTGTTATGGTCTTTCGTCCTTTCGAGATTACTGGAGTAAGTCCGCTATCAGCCGCGGGACCCTTGTGGCGCCTCGCGTGGCGTTACGAATGGCACCGCCAGCTGCCAGAGGTTTTATGAACCAAAAAACCTGTGGTGTCACTTTTTAGTAGTAGCTCAATCACCATTGGGAAACAAGTCAGTTGAGAAAATGACGTCATATGAAGAACTACTTCTCCTCACACTTCAATTAAAAAAGAAAATCCGAAAGGTTAGAAAAATGAGAGATGAAAATGAGTTGACAAAAGTCATGCAATAGCGATATGCACACATACAGATGGCGGTAGTACGGCACATACAAGGTGTAAAAGTGCACTGCACTGGCGGAGATGTCATTTGGTCTCGGGAAATCCGTGTGAAAAGGTTTCCGACGTGACTATCGGAGCATGACGGGAACTAACGGGACTTTGAAAGCGGAATGGTAGCTGGAGAAAGACGCATGTGGGCATTCAGTTTCGGCAATTGTTGGATAATCCAGCATTTTGAGATTCACAATGACAAGAGTGCGCCGAGAATACCAATTTCAGGCATTAGCTCTCACCACGGCCAACGCTGTGGCCAAGGGCCTTCACGTAACGACCGAGAGCAGCGGCGTTTGCGTAGGGTTTTCAGAGGTAATAAACAAACAACACTGCTTGAAATAGCCGCACAGGTCAACGTGGGACCCCAGATCACGTAAGAAACAGATTGACCGTCCTTACGGCGGAACAGGCAACCGTAAAAATAGTTTTCCCGTCGGTCAACAGATGTCGCAGGCGACGCTACAATGCTAACTGACCTGTCCATGTCGCGGAATTGGCAACGCTGTATCTTCGGTGACGTGAATGACACTGATTTGTGTTCGGCTAGAGCGCTGCTCGCGAAATGCATTCGTCACACAGCTGACTGTAGACCATGATCGGCTATGTTTTTTCCCGAGTTTTCAATCAAAAAATGTAGATTAACTCCTGTAATTCTACAAACCAAGTTTATTTCTACTGTAGGGATACTTCTCACAATCATATGCGAAATGAAAAGTAATACACAATCTGCACTCGCGCAGACCTGTTACTATAAGCAGTGTTGTTTTCGAGTGAAAGCTGTGTGAGGATTATTAGCGTACAGATAAAAAAAAATTAAAATAGGCAGCGTCTATAGTTTGCATGCTATGCTCGTTCTCTTCTATCCTCCTCCCTTCATTCCAGTATAAACGTTTGTTCACATGTATAAACGAATGGCAGTGAACATTGGCTAATTATCTATGAATACTCGTTTGCTGCAGTGTAAACGAGGTTTCACACTCGTTCACTTCGTTCGCTCTAGTATATACCAGGATGTAGAGGGACCGGTGACCTAGCAGTTAGATGACGGCTATTATTCATTTATTTCACTGTTGCCATCTCAGCTCTAGAGCCATTTTCAAGTACCAAGGGAAAGGTCTTGTAAGGTAATGCTTCTTAAATTGTTTACCAAATATTACCACACTATGCTTTGCATTTTGTTATCCATATCTTATATTGGTTTTAGTTTTCACATTGCACACAAAAACGCCTCTACAGCTAAAATTACGATAGTGAAGTGAATAAACAGTTTAAAAAAAGTCCAAATCGCAGCAAAGATTTCATTTAAAAATTATATGATATGATTCTTGTACAGGAAGGGCTGCCGCGTTATATCAGAATATAAGATCGACAAAATTTAGATAGGATCGAATGCTTAGGGCTCTTTATTAATTCTTACTCGTAACTATTTTATAGATTTACCTGAATTTAAAATCCACTCGCGTAACCTTTCTTTATTTTTGATGGAAATCTGAATATTTTTAGTTCAGGATTTGTTCGTCTACTCCTTCCACAGTTGATATACTCGCAGGCCCTCGGCATGACGACTCGATCCACTACCACCGGTATGTCGGAAACAGCTGTACTTCACAGACGCCAAATAGTGGAAAGCTGCACGCGTTCGGCCGATGTTGCCACATGTTTCACAGAACGGAGTGCCATCTAGTGGTTGATTCCACAAGTAAGGGTGTGACGCTGTTGCCGCCTGGTGGCCGTTCCCTGACAAGGGTTGCCTGCTAGACCAAGCGATCGGGCAATCTGTTTCTTACGTGATCTGGGGTGGGACGTACGACGACCCTATCCGTCAGGACAGTGCGGCGAAATTTGGCTTTGATGTCCTACGGCAGCAGCCTTTGCTAACAGCACGACTTCGCCTGCAGCGCCTCTACTGGGCCTGTGATGATATCGGTTGGACCCTAGACGACTGGAAAACCGTGTCACATGAACCCAGGCTTCAGTTGGTATCAGCTGACTGGTAGGGTTCGCGTGCAGCACAGACCCCACGAAGTCCTGGACCCGTCAACAAGGCATTGTGCAAGCTGGCGGTGACTCAACAATAGTGTGGGCTCTGTTTGCATTGAGTGGTCACTGGGACCTCTGGTCCAACTGTACCGATTGTTGACTGGAAATGGATATGTTCGGCTACTTGGAGACCTTCTGCAGCTATTTTTGGACTTCATGTTCACAAACAACAATGCAATTTCTATGGATGAGAATGCGCCGTGTCACCGGGCCACAACTATTCGCGATTGGTTTGAAGAACACAGTGGACAATTCGAGCTAATGATTTGGGTATCCATCGAACGTGCGAGGTTTGCCTAGAAAGAAATGCACCGCATTTTTTTTTCCTCAGCCGAAAAGAATGCTACGAATGCGAAAAGTTAGGTATGTATTATTTGAAGTCAGAGTTTCCGTCACTTCAGACAGACAGCGTAGCTGCAAGACACTTTCAAAATGGTGTCTGTAGGTTATGTACGTTAGAAGCAACGTGCCGTCGTTGAATTTCTCACTTCAGAGAAAGAAACTGGGGGGCATATTCACAAACGTTTGTGCATAGTCTGTGAGGCATCTGCTGTTGACAGAAGCACAGCTAGTCGCTCGGCACGGAGGGTGAGGTCATCAGAAGGCGGTTCGGCGGACTTCCACGATTTGCAGCGGTCGGGGAGACCATCCAGGGCTGTCACACCTGACATGTTGCAGCGAGCTGATGTCATTCGCAAGGACGGACGCGTTACGACTCGGCTGTTGGCACTGCATCTGTCAATCAGCAGAGGAAGTGTGGATGCAATTATCCGCACTCTTGGACATTCAAAAGTGTGTGGACCGACAGTGCATATACGCCCTCGTTTTGCGCTGGAGGGAGGCCATAGATCGGGATGCAGGTTACGTGGAAAAATAGGATGTGTAGATAAAACACCATTCTTTCGTGTATGTAATTCTCATTAAGTTCAATAAAGAATCGATGGAGAAAAAAACGCGATGCATTGATTTCTGGGCAACCCTCGTATGTGGGATGAAATCGAGAGGTCAGTGTGTGCACAAAATCCTGCACCGCTCACATTCTTGCAGTTATGGACGGCTATAGGAGCACTATGGCTTCAGATTTCTGCTAGGTACTTCCAACGACTTGCTGAGTCCGTCCCACGTCGGGATGCTGCACCGAGCCAGTCAAAAGAAGGTCCGACACGAAAGAGCACATTCCTCGGTTCACCAGAAGACTGTGTTACACTCTGTTTGGCGATCATAGTGTGGAATGCGGTAAATTTTTCAACTGCCTTAGAATGTGTAAACTGCCGTTTTACGCGTTGCTTGGCTATATAGGAGATATAACTGGAATCGACAATGTACTAAACAAGTAGTTTACAGCGAAAAAGAAATTGATCCTCACACTAAGTAATGATGTAGTCGTTACTTTATTTTTCATAATATATCTTCACAAATTTTTATAATTTTGGAAAATACTTTTCGTGATTAATAACAACAGTAGACGTGTGGTAAATAAAGGTAGACAAGAACAGTAAACATTTTAACAGGCTCACTGAAAACGAACATAGTTACCTGTTTGTGATAAATTATTACTTGTCGGATAATGTGTTAGCGAGTGCTCTTGTAAAGGAGATACCTGATGAACAATGGAGGGAGGGAACTGTGTGGGATGGTGAAACGCGTACGGAACAGGTGGCCCAACACGATATGGCGAATTGTAGTTACCTGTGGCTTCTGCAATAACTTAAATTATGTGGGAACAGGACTCACTTTGCAAATCTCCTACAGGTGGGACAGAAAGAAGTTCATCATCATTCGCTTCTTCGTTGGAATGTGCTTCTGGGGCAATCTTTCATTTTAACTGCAATAAGTTCGCCGTCTTCATTTTTGCGTGTCTTCCTTGTTCTGTTTCTACGTTTTCCAAATTCGGATCAACTTCTGTGTTCATGATCATGGATACTGTTGTCAGCTTCGACACAGCTTACTGTTTCCCTAGATAGAGTTACAGTGAAGCTCAGTTGATAGAAATATAAAATATTGTTTTTTTGTTAAAAGCTTCAGAATCAGAGCCTCGCTAGGTGTGGCTCATCGGGCGCACACCATTGGGTCTCCCTCATCCCGCATGACCGCTACTGGCGTGTGACGAAAACTTGCAATTTCGTTGCCACACTCGTGGTGTGGTAGTGATACGTGACACCACAATTTTTTATTTTTATTTTTTAATTTGTTTCTGAACCTCCTGAACTTCATAATATCCTTCTATCACGTCATCTCAAATTGCATTTCTGTTTTACTTCTCAAAAATTAGGTCTTCTGTACGTCGTTCTATTTTCAAAGTGCTTATCACTTGCCTCACTTTTCGGTCAACCTTATTTCGTGTTTCCTTGTTTACTTACTTATTAAAAAAATAGCAATGTGTAACGCCTTGCAACAAACACAATGTTCACCGTATTGTAGCAACAAGTTATTGAAGAGCCAGGTGCGGCAGCGCGCTTCTTTCCGCGCTTTCGAACCTGCACCTACCTGTGAACATTGTCTCAGCATGTCAGTAGGGAAGCCGAGTGAAACCTACTTCTCTTCGACGTGAACCAGGCTGCAATTTAAGTCACTAATCTACGTTTCAGGAGAAACACGAAATGAAAGTTTGGAAATTTTGTCCTCAATTAATATAGTCTGAAACTTAGGTGAACAAGTATCACTGCCAAGCCCGTGCTAGTCTTAACACAGTCACTCACAATCCCTTTCACTCACGTTAGCAAGTTTATGGTGCTGCATTTCCCGAAAACGCAATAGCTACAAGAATACTGATTGTTTTTGATTGAGACTGCTCGCCAAATATTAAGTCTGTCGGTACCAAATGCAGTCACAGTTTTTAGCCACCGACCTGCTCAATACGCCACGAGGAATATATGTCTTTTCTCGTCACAAAACTCACTTAAAAATACCGAAATTTCTACACACACACACACACACACACACACACACACACACATCGGAATAATTATGCCGTCACTTTCCAATACTTTTAATGTATGAAACACTGCTAGATGCGGCAACTTATCATTTCCATCGGAACTACTACTGCACACGTCCGATCTCTTTCATGGCTAGGCTTCGACTCCTGTCTAGAATACCCTGTCTTCTCTACCAGCAGAGAAAGGCGCGCGAAGAATATTGGAATATTGCTTTACCATTGGTCAGTTTACTCAACAGCCAATAGCAAAACAACATTCTCCAGCGTCATTCTGCGCTTTTCATCAATAACCAATCGCAAAATAGTAAACCTAACGACTGCACTTTTTACCGACGTAATTATCTAATATGCTGAAGTTTTGTTTATGCATAAAGTTATTTACTATTGTTATTTATACCTGAATTAACTTTCCCTTTACCATAAACTTACTTTACAAATCTATTCTACAAAAATCCCCTTTGTCCATATCCATACTTCTACGAAATGTTACCACACTAAATCCCACTACATAACTCGTTAAACAGTTATCTTCATATTAACCTCAAACCACACTCACGCATCATTCATACTGCTAAAACACATTTATAACATTTTACATACACAAAAAGAAATAATAACACTTTATGAAAATACTAGAACAGTTTATGAAAAACATTCTATTACTTTAGTGCACTCTAGTGGGCACAATCGAAACTAAAATCACAGTCCCCCCCTATCGAATACTGTCCTCTATCGGCTGATACATAAACTACGTGCGCGTCCAGTCTCGCGTCACCATCTGTCACTCTCCAGCTCTGAGGCACATCTCCCACTTAACCGCCTCCAAGGCAGGGTCGGTGTACGGCGCTACGCCTCACAGGGACTGAGGGCGCGTGCTCGAGTGACGTACGCGATCACGGGTACTTCAGGGAGGAGTGGCTTCACGTTCACCAGTGGCCACTTAGGCAGCTCCCGAGTTGACTGATCTGCTGGCAGGCGCGGCAACTGGTGGTTCCGTGGCTCCGCTAGTTGCCGTTGGCTAACGAGCTGCCGCCACTGCCGGTAAGACACAAGGCGGCACCGAACCCTCTGGCAGCTGGCAGTGGCGTTCATGACGTCACGAGTGGCGCCACTTGTGTCCCTCTGCCAATAGCGGCCCGAGGTACTAGAAACAGGCAGACAGCGGCGTATTGGCTGTTCGCAACGTACATTCTACAATCCAATGCTTGTAACTAGAAATCTTGCTAAATTTAGTTATATAGCCACACGGCTTTAATTATTTACTTCTGGGTAGTGGCAAGATTAACCGTGCCGTAGCCGAAAGCGAGGCAATGGCCATTACTCCGTCAGTCGATAAATTTTCGAAGCTGAGGTAATAAGAACTAGAGAAACATTAAGATGGTGGTTTTAATGATTCAGGTGTTCTAAATAGTCTCCCTCACTTGAGTACAGCCATGTCAAACTGCCGTAAGAGCCCTCCTTTAGGATGGGTTCAACGCGCGTCACATTCGCACCTTCATCGGCCTTCGCCTAACGATCAGAGAACCATTCCGCTCTTTGTCGTTCCGTGGTATGTTCGTATAGATAACACTAAGTATGCGTTTTATTGGCAGGACACTTAGAAAATGTAATAGACCTACTAAAGAGACTGCCTACACTACACTTGTCCGTCACATCTTAGAATACTGTTGCGCGGTGTGGGATCCTTACCAGACAGGACTGACGGGAGTACATCGAAAAAGTTCAAAGAAAGGCAGCACGTTTTGTATTATCGCGAAATATGGAAGAGTGCCACAGAGATGATACAGGATTTGGGATGGAAATCATTAAAAGAAAGGCGTTTTTCGTTGCGACGGAATCTTCTCACGAAATTCCAATCACCAACTTTCTCCTCCGAATGCGGAAATATTTTGTTGACACCGACCTACATAGCGAGAAACGATCACCACCTTAAAGTAAGGGAAATCAGAGCTCGCTCGGAAAGATATACATGTTCATTCTTTCCGCGCGCTATACGAGATTGGAGTAATAGAGAATTGTGAAGGCGGTTCGATGAACCCTCTGGCAGGCACTTCGGTGTGATTTGCAGAGTATCCATGTAGGTGTAGAAGTCTCGTCACCCGTAACGGCTTTTTACAAAAAATAGTTTTCATAGTTTTTCATGTCAATGAAGTGCCGGCAGGCGTCCATGCGCCGTTGTTTTTTATTGGTGAGTCGAGGTGTCAGGGACAGTCTTTGTACAAACGTTTCTCTTCTTCAAAACATTCTCCAGAATGTCTTGAACACTTCATTTAGACCATCCTGATTTAGGTTTTTCATGAATTCCCTAAATCACTCCAGGCAAATGCTAGGATGGTTCCTATGAAACGACGCGGCCGACTTCCTTCCCCATCCTTCCTTAATCCGCCGGGACCGATGATCTCGCTATTTCGTCCCCTCCCCCCAAATCAACCAACCAACCAACCAACATGGTTTAGAGATGGTTCCACCATTTAACTATGGTCGTACGTCCACTGGTTAACACTACGTGCTCACAACTGGTCAATTGCGCATCTGTTATTTACAGTTGTTACTTCAAGCTGCGAAGCTGTACTTAATGCGCTGGTGTCGCTTATACGCCAGGAAAGAAACTCAAATTCGGAACTTTTTGGATAGAGAGTGTATTTAAAGGTCTTTTAACGGTGTAGTAATGCAGGTAATTAATCCGAGCTCGCAACAATAAATTGTTTCGGAGTAAACCTGCAGAGCAATACGTCGCCCTATGCTTGTCTCGCGAGCCGAGTATCACTAGAGGGCGAGGATTGTGATTTCGCGCGACACCGCGGATCTCCGAGTGAAAGACGTAAAGAACGTTTTAATCACTGTTTCAAGAAGTACTAACACAAATGAAGTTATTCTTAGCAAACTACTAAGTAATTTCAACAGAATTTGATCATGATTTATGTTAGCCTGTTCACGACTTGTACGTAACAACTAAACAGACAATTTTGAAATATCTGCACACTAAGTTAAGATGTAAATCTTTACTAGGAAACAGCTGACGAGAGCATATAGAGGGTGAATCACCTGAAACTTGCACTGCAGATATTGCGGAAATAGAAAGGTATTAATGTGCGGCTTTGACTCATTCTATTGGCAGTCAGGGCCTCGTATTGTTAGCCAATCACCATATTGTAAAAGTACTTGGATTTTTTTTTTTTTGCAAACATACACTTTTCAGAATGGAACAATAGCTATTTACATTAACAAACTAAAGCTAGGGTATTTTAGAATGCAAGTGGCGTTCCTTGCAGGAGTTTGGTGCGAGTCGTTTACGAGAGATCGTATTTCGAAAAGTTTCCACACCGTCACTTATTTTTGCCATTCAACCTCCGTAGTTGGTAGGTACGTTGTTATTGTGCTTGCTTACAGTGTGCTTGTGTGTTCCTTGAATGCGCTGCGACTTGCTAGGCATTCGGTGTGTGACAGTAGTGCTAGCACTAGGTCTTGGGTGGACAATGGGATTTATGAATGCCGAAAAAGCCGATATGCTGATAGTGTAAGAACAATACATTCCGTTCTTGTAGATTGTATGCGGTAAGATACCCCATCAGACGTCAACTACCTCCGCAAATATTTATCAACCTCTTCAACCAGTTACGCGAAGGTGGTTGTGTAAGACCCATGCAGTGTAACGGAAGAGGAGGAAATTAATGCCCCTACTGCTGCTGCAGTTGATCCACACGATAGGTCCAGCACAATCGCACAAGAAAGTGCCTCGAGTCAGGCAAGTGCCCTATGCGTTCTCCATCGACATAGGTTACATCCCTGTCACACCTCTCTCCCATCAGGAGCTGCATGGCAACGATTATGAGAAATGTGTTAACTTTTGAACCTGAGCATTAAGACAGGATACCCCAGATGTATCACGTATCTTGTATGGTGATGAAGTCACGTTTACCAGCCATGGTCAGGTAAACCACCGAAACATGCACTATTGGTCTGTTGACAATCGCCGTTGGCTTTGTCAGGTAGAACGTCAGCGTCCATGGAGCGCAAACTTGTGGCGTGGACAGTGAATCACCTGCTCATAAGACTGTTTTTCATGGACGGAATACTGAACGCGCGCTACGACCGCAAGCTCCTGAGACACAGTTTTCTACGGATGCCAAAAGACGTTCCTCTGTAGACTAGGAGGAACCTGTGGTACCAATATGGTGGCTGTCCAGCCCATAGTGTTCGAAGTACTGGAGCACGTCTTCACGAATTGTTTCGAAATCGTTGGATTGGACGCAGAGTACCTGTACATCGGTCGGCCAGTTCTCTGAATTAGACGCCTGTAGACTTTATTCTGTGGGGAAAGCTGAAAGAAGCTCTCTACATTGACATACCAACAGATCATATGACATACAACGACGTATTACTGCAACCTGTTCTGACGCCTTCGCTGAAATGCTAGACCGTGTGCAGCAGTTGTTCCACAGCAGACTGGAAGCGTTGTATTGCTGCCGGTGGTCAGTTTGAACGCAACCTGTGATGCTCCGTTGTCTCCTTACTGATTAGAATCCACATAACTAGTGTGTGCACTTGTGTTGTTCTTCAGCATGTGCCACCACAAGTATTGTACAAGTGTTGGTACGGGAATCTCGTAAACAGTTCGCACTAGAATCCTGAAACAAACACCACTGACATTCTAATTTTCCCCGCCTTTAGTTTGCTAATGTTGTAAGTGGGCTGTTTAGGTTTTTATGTTGATAACGTCACGTAGCGCTCTGTATGAAAATCACTCGCTGTGCTGTATGCAGTATGTGGATGGTTGGCATTGTTATCTGCCATTGTAGTGTTGGGCAGTTGGATGTGAGCAGCGCGTAGTGTTGCGCAGTTGGAGGTGAGCCGCCAGCAGTGGTGGATGTGGGGAGAGAGATGGAGTTTTGAGAGCGGATGATCTGGACGTGTGTCCATCAGAAAGAGTAAATTTGTAAGTCTGGATATCATGAACTGAGATATATATATGATGACTTTTGAACATTATTAAGGTAAATACATTGTTTATTCTCAATCAAAATCTTTCATTTGCTAACTGTGCCTTTCAGTAGTTAGTGCCTTCAGTAGTTAGGATCTCTTATTTAGTTGGCAGTATTGGCGCTCGCTGTATTGCAGTAGTTTGAGTAACGAAGATTTTTGTGAGGTAAGTGATTCATGAAAGGTATAGATTATTGTTAGTCAGAGTCATACTTTTGTAGGTATTATTAAAAAGTCAGATTGCGTTGCGCTAAAAATATTGTGTGTCAGTTTAATGATGATTACAATAAGTAAAGAGAGAAACGTCTGAGTACGTTCAGTTTTGCTCAGCTGTTTGAAAATCAAATAACGTAAGGGGTTTACCAGCACAGTAATTCATAAATTTTCCAAAGGGGACGTTTCAGTGTCAACAGGTGTTGTTCCATTTGCAAATGTGCATGTTTACACAAAAAATTCTCTTCCTAAGTATTATTATAATTTGTTGATTGGCTAACAATACGACCCCCTGACTGCCAATCGATTCTGTGAAAACTTACATTAATACCACTTCCATTTCCGCAATTATTTAAGATGCAAGTTTTAGATGATTCATCCTGTATATTATTCCAGAAACATTCACTCCAAAATTAAGTCGTCCTTTTGCTTACGTAGGAAAGCCAGTGTCGTTTCCGTGATAAATTTTATACAAACGTGGCACTCCTTACAATCCTCCATGGAGCAGAGTGCCGCGCGCTCACAGAAAAACAAAAAAGCAGAATTTCATAGCAGAAATGGGGTTTCTACTCTAAAATTTAGGCTATAAAAGAACTGACCAGATCCTAAATGTACTTATGTCTCATATTAGGCGCAAAAAGTGCAGTGGGAGAAACTGAAGTACCCCATACAAAACGCCTAAGTCATGTTGAAAGAATGCCCGATTATACAAACTACAAAGCGATAGGGAAACTGATACGTCGTGGTATGGGAAAACTTAACCAAAACGTAAGGTAAGCAGAGCTCAAAGGCTGCAGGAAGTGAAAGCGTAGACCAAAATGAGGTTACAGTTTCAAACACAATTTAATTTTATTAAACATTAAGAAACCATATACAAATTTTTTTTTAAACTCTAGGCCTGAAGGGCCGCTGAACATTCACAACTGTAATGTCAGAATGACAACCTTACGATTCAACATAAGTAGATAATCACAGTCTGAAGGACCCAACACTTTTGATTAATTATTGACCAATACAATAAGATACTAAAAGGAATGACTTTAATCATTCGGCCAGAAGGGCCAATCAAATATAACCACAAATGCTGTTTTGATAATGCTACAAGAATGCAAAACCAACAGTTAATTTTCTTCGTCCAAAAGAGCAGTAAACAGCAACAGACAAATTCATACACCAAAGGTTTTTTTTTTTAATGAAACAAGCTAACAAGATAAAATTAATAACCAAAAAGGGGTAGTGACGTCGCCACTCGGCCTGAAGGGCCTGAATATCAGTAGTAATAAATATTTGAGAATGGTTGAAATTAGTGAGTTAGCACTTAAAACCAGCC
The DNA here is from genome assembly GCF_023864275.1 of Schistocerca cancellata. Classification (NCBI taxonomy): domain Eukaryota; kingdom Metazoa; phylum Arthropoda; class Insecta; order Orthoptera; family Acrididae; genus Schistocerca; species Schistocerca cancellata. Next base: position 14,838,477 of record NC_064628.1, on the reverse strand, counting down.
CGTGCTTCTCACCACTAGCAAAAGTTTACAGTCAGCTGTGCTAAGACTGCCTGCTTTACCAATATGGCACAGACCAGCAGAACACCTAGAAACTTCACCAACGTGGCAAATCGTCCACATAGTGCATGACAGCAACTCTCGTCAGTCCAGAAGGCAGACAAGCATTCGGCTACAGGTTGCAACCAGCACCAACTCGAGCTATGTCAATCGCCCCAGTTCCACCATTGCAACGCGGACACGCCGCGTCAACAGTTGCCACGCCGAGCTCCCTCATCACACAGCCCGTCCAGAGCGACTGCCGCCGTCCCGAATACACACGCTCGTAGCAATCACGTGCGTTCACAGGAAGGTACACCACCTTTGCCGCAACATTGCGCTGCCACACAACCGGAAACTAAACTGCCCGTCCCACTCCGGCAGCCGCACTCGATACTCTCGTCGTCAGCAGGTCTCTCCCCATAACGCAACGCCCTCAGAAAATTTAAAAACAAACAGACCAATCGCGGTAGAGCAACGCCAAGGCTCCGGATGACGACACACCACACCTACGCAAAGATGTAGATGATACGGTTCAGAAAAGTAATTGAGGAAGCTCATAGATAACGTGGAAGATCAATTTCGAAATTGTTGAACACGGAATCCTTTCAAAAATATGAATTTTTTATGTCATTGATGACGACGATAACCACTGTTTAAAGTTAAATACCTGAAAGTTAAAAAATAGTACTTTTTTTGCTCTCCGTCCAGACGACCATGATACTCAAGTAAGGCTGTTTTCTTCTGCATTTGCCGGCCGGAGAGGCCGACCGGTTCTAGGCGCTACAGTCTGGAACCGAGCGACCGCTACGGTCGCAGGTTCGGATCCTGCCTCGGGCATGGATGTGTGTGATGTCCTTAAGTTAGTTAGGTTTAATTAGTTCTAAGCTCTAGGCGACTGATGACCTCAGAAGTTAAGTCGCATAGTGCTCAGATCCATTTGAACGATTTCTTCTGCATTTAGGCAGGTGGATAATAACTGGAGGGGCTGTCGGATTGATATGGGTTGTTTTTGTTTCCCCCATAATTGACTTACGAGCCGGCGGCGTTAAGAAGTATTCCACGAATCGGAAGTATTTCGATGTGCATTATTTTATTTGCACTGTACTAAGACCTTTTAAGTGGAGAACTATCTTCGTTCTGCCATAAAGCTACCATTTCAAAACGATATAAAAATAAAATCTCCGTCACAGTCGATGAGACTGCGCATTTATCTCCATCCGGTTGCCCTTAGTATCCGCGTAGCCGTCGCACTGACTGTTCTAAGGCACTGACGCACAGGTCGATCGCTGTGTGGCAACAGTTCCAGGAAGATCATCCCGAGTGACAGCAACCGAGGCAGATGTGTGTCGACCGATAAGAGACGGCTCAACACGGCTTTGTACTCGACCATCTGAGGCACCCGGCAGACCTTTCTTCTAAGCCTGACCCGAATCGGGGAAAAAGCGTTTGGCTCTAAAGGTTCTGGTTCAAAGAAACATCGTTATTAATGAATATCTGACAAAAAGATATTCAATAACATCATCCCTTCCGTGCACAGGGCGGATCGCTCGAAACTACTGTCACAAATAATTCCCAAGGAAAATGTGCGATTGATCTGTTATTTCCTCAGTGGCAAAAAGTAGAGGAATTACATAGATGATGGAAAAGATTTTTGATAAGATGCTGCGTTCATTTCTAAATTATAACAAAAATATTTTACTGACAAGGAAAATTCCCCCTCACATTTGGTGGTAAAATGGCCCAGTGGATATCAAGTCAAAAACTGAACACAGATCGAGCATGAAAACCAGAAGAAGGGGTACTAAGCTTTGAAAAAAGGAACAAAATCGTAACAGTCAACGGTCCAATCTCAAGCTGTGCTGCAGTTAGCCAATTGCAAGGCTCACGGAGCAGTGGTTGTGTGGTTCAAAATGGTTCAAATGGCTCTGAGCACTATGGGACTTAACTGCCGTGGTCATCAGTCCCCTAGAACTTAGCACTACTTAAACCTAACTAACCTAAGGACACCACACACATCCATGCCCGAGGCAGGATTCGAACCTGCGACCGTGGCGGTCGCGCGGTTCCAGACTGTAGCGCCTAGAAGGTGGTTGTGTGCTCACTGTGTTAGATTGCATGGAGGGAGATCCGTGTTAAAACCTTCCTCGTAACACTTTTTTTTCACAAAATTATGAATTTTCCGTCTGGTCTTTGACGTGTCTGTTCTCCTTCTGCAATCTTGGCAATTGTCGCACTATGCATTGGTTGCAGAAAGTAAGTCACGTGGTAAGAATATATTACCGTCGCGAGTAAAAGTTATGAATAGTGAGAGCAGGCAAGATGTCGCATAGACCTCTCGCAGAAATGAAAACAACAAATAAACGGTGTGAACTAAGTTACAACAAAGGAATCCAAAAGTCAAAACTTGCAATACCGAACGTAAGAGTCATAACATGTGGTAATTCTGTAGAGTAAATAGCAGGTGCGTACGTCTGGAGGTCCCTTCCTTACACCTCGCTGTTGCAAACGGACTTCACACAACGAAAAAGACAAATTTGAATACAGCGAACAGACACGTCAATGACCAGACGGATAACTCATAAGTTTGTGACAAAAAAAGGGGTAGGCACGAGGGACATTTGAACACGCATCTCCCCCTTCGCAGTCAATACCGTGACCCTATAATCACATCGCCGTAACTGTTCACATCAGGTCGATGTTGCACATATTCAACTTGGACGTTTCACTGTTTCGATTTTGCTTCTTTTTTCCCAGGTCAGTCCACGTTGTTGCTGTTTTCACGTTTGATCTGCGTTCAGTTTCTGACGGAGCATCCACTGGGCGATCTTACCGCTGAGTCTGAGGAGCATGCGAAGGGGAATTTCCCTTGTAAGCACGTCACAGCAGACGTGATGTTCAAACATGTTCAAATGTGTGTGAAATCTTACGGGACTTAACTGCTAAGGTCATCAGTCCCTAAGCTTACACACTACTTAACCTAAATTATCCTAAGGGCAAACACAGACACCCAGGCCCGAGGGAGGACTCGAACCTCCGCCGGGGACCAGCCGCACAGTCCATGACCGCAGCGGCTAGACCTCTCAGCTAATCCCGCGCGGCGCAAACGTGATATAATTTAGTTTCATGAGGATTCAGGTCATTCATAATATTGTAATATCCACCAGTGACACACTGAAAAATTTTAATATCGTAATTTGATCGATAGGTTGTAACCTCCCTCTTACTAATCGGCCTATCCTGCTTGCGATATAAAATATGACCGTGGATCACGTGTATGCTTAATGGATTTTTTCTAATTGTATAAGGCTATCTTTCCCGAAGAAGTGATACCGATAAGTAGGAGGAAAGTGTACAACAGACCTTTCTCATAGAAAGTCTACTAAAAATAAAAGTAATTAAACCGAACAGGGCTATAATTTGGAAAATGAAAGTTATTTTCTGCATTCACTCACGAACAACGGTGGACAGAAAGGGGTACCACTGACCATGAATACAAAAGTTACGCTAATGAACGAAAAGGAAGTAATTAACGGTCGCCAGCCGACTAGGGCAATTTACATCCAAACTCCTGTACAAGATGATCAAGATGATGGGAAAGAAAAACATGAATTATTAAACACTGACGTGGCAACTAAATGTTGCCACGTCTTTTTTTTCTTTTTTTTTTTTTTACACTAATTTTAAGTGAGTATGTGATAAAGAAAACTGAGAAATCACTCTTAGGTTAAGTTTGGCATTAAATTTTGAAGAAGGCAATCTAGTAATCATTTGATAATATGCAATTAAACTGTATGTTAGTACTGCACTTCGTTACATGAACAATGACTTTCAGTGACCTCAGCATAACGTTGTCAATGAAATTTAGAAAAAAAGCGAGTGTTTTTTACTTTGCCGTTACTTATTTTGGAAATCGGATTTCATATTGTTGTCTGAACAACGGAGCCCTCTTTTTTACTAACTTGAACAGAATCAAATACTAGAATACGTACCAAACCAAACAGCCATGTGCTCCAAGCTGTTCTTGTCGTTGTGGTCTTCAGTCCTGAGACTGGTTTGATGCAGCTCTCCATGCTACCCTATCCTGTGCAAGCTTCTTCATCTCCAAGTACTTACTGCAACCTACATCCTTCTGAACCTGCTTAATGTATTCATCTCTTGGTCTCCCTCTACGATTTTTACCCTCCACGCTGCCCTCCAATGCTAAATTTGTGATTCCTCGATGCCTCAGAACATGTCCTACTAACCGGTCCCTTCTTTTTGTCAAGATGTGCTACAAACTCCTCTTCTCGTCAATACTATTCAATACCTCCTCATTAGTTATGTGATGTACCCATCTAATCTTCAGCATTCTTCTGTAGCACCACATTTCGAAGCTTCCATTCCCTTCTTGTCCAAACTATTTATCGTCCATGTTTCATTCTCATACATGGCTACACTCCATACAAATACTTTCAGAAACGACTTCCTGGCACTTAAACGGGCTGTAACTATTCAATTTGTTACTTATGACACTCAGTTAGCACATTAGGGGAAAAAAGGAACAAGGATCTTGCTTGGCAACAATGTCTGGGGGCAATGAGAACACAATCGGCCTGAGTTTAATTGATTATTATTTAAATAAATATTACCAATAAATCACATTCAGTTGTGCTGCTGGGTTAGCCGTTAATACTTTCTACCAATGAACAGTCTTACTTCAGTGCTGTGCATATGACGAAACTCGGAGCCGACGACGAAACTGTGTTGCTGGAACTGATGCTGTTGTTAAATATGGTGGTATACTGTGGAGCCATGATTAATTATAGGAACGGGCAATCTTAATCAATACAGCCTCTTCCACTCGTCCACTGTCCGTACTCCTGCTCTAGACATCTGGCCGGCGCGCGTACATGATGCCGCCGAAAATGGTACTCTCTACTGCGAGAGCGTCGACACCACACTTCCGCACACTACATAAACTGGAACCCGTCTCTCACTCTCTCCGTGCGCTCTACACAACAACTCCGTACCCAAAGATTTTACAACGCACAAGCACTGTTATTATCGTTGCTAGTCGATGCAAATAACAATTTCTTTGGCTTTTTCCCAGAACTTATAAGTTACACAGTAAAACGCAAATAAATACAATGAAACGTCATCAGACTTCTACCTAAATGTACACATACAGTGAAGCTATTTCCTTACTTATTAAAAGAAAGCATTTAAATTACAAATATTTACATACAATTCCAAAACAAGTTATATATCGGCAGCAGGTGCCATGCATCGTGCATTTTCGGTGTTACGAGCTGACTACTGCATGGAGTGGATAACACTTTTGTTCATTTGAAGTTCCAAATAGAGGCTGTGTTTACGCCTCTGTATATACACTGAAGAGGCAAAACATTATGACCACCTGCTTAATAGTGTTGGTCCATTTCTGGAACTTAATACAGCAACGGTTCTGTGTGGCATGGACTCGAAAAGTCCTTAGTAGGTTTCGGAGGTATGTCGTATTAGATGTCTACACACAGGTCACGCAATTCCTGTAATTTACAGACTGGTGATTCGTGGCTGCGGAGCGACTTTCCATAGCGTCCATGATGTATTGCATCGGGCTCAGATCAAGGGAATCTGTTGGCCGAGATATTAAGGCGATTCCAGCCTTGTTACGTCGACAGTTATCCTTCTGTAAAATGCCACCCATTTGGGAAAAAGCGTCAAACATGAAGTAATATAAGAGCTGGCAATAATGTTCATAAACTCCACAGCTGTCATACTGCCTTCGGTTACTGCCCAGGCCCCATGAAAGCCCACGTGAATGTCTCTCATATCATAATAATGCGCCCACCGGCCTGTGTGCCTGGCGTAGTGCACGTTTCCAGCAGCCATTAGCCTGGATGACGGCCCATCCGGACGCGAACATCGAGCTAGTGTAACACGAAACGTGCCCCATCCGACCAGGCGACACGATTTCATTGCTCCACGACTCAAACTCCATGATCCCAATGCCCACTGCAATCGTAATTGACGATGTTGTTAGGTCAGCATGGGAACACGGAGAGGTCGCTACCGCAGAGCCCCATGCTCAACAATGCACGACGAACGGTGTGCTCTGGAATGCTTGTACCTGCTTCAGAATTGTATGCCGCCGGCAAATCCGCCGCAGATCGACACCTACCCCGCTTAATAGAGAGGGAAAGCCTCAGAACTCCACATCCTGCCCTGGGGCGTGGACTCCCAACACATTACTGCCTACTCGTGGCTTCATCGTCATTCAACTGCTTTCTACAGATGCTGACGTCAGCAGCAAGTCAACTGCTAACGAAACTCGCCGTTTCCGAAATGCTCGTTTCTAGGCGTCAGGCAACGATAAACTGTCCTTTGTCAAAGTCGCTTTTGTCACCTGATTTCCCTATTTGCGGCCCATATCTTCGCTAGAATGATTACCCGTTCCCCTGTTGTCCTCTTATATACATTCTTTACAGCCTCACGTCCCCCCACCTCCACCAAGCAGCATTATATCTTGCGGTGGCCAGTGCTCGTAATGTTTTGGCTCATCACTGTATTCTCGTTTATCGTATGGAAGTACTGCCCACTGCAGCTGCCAGATTTTTGTATGAAACATCTGCTATGCTCTCAGTTGCCTGAAAATTATAAATGATCGATATTGCAGCAGCAACAAACAAACAAAATCCACATCCATATGCGATAATTACTATGTTTTTTTTTTTTTTTTTTTTTTTACTTTATTGTTATTTTAAAACCTGTACAACTCAGGTTGGCTGGCAGCGGCACACAAACGCCGCTCTTCAGCCATAGCGATTTACAAGAGTATAAAAACAAGGTGAAGAACAATGAACAAAGTGACGGGCAAAAGAGAGAGGTCACATAGACATAAAAAAACACGGTGTCGTTCACATGTGACGATAACAATACTGAAAAGACGTGGGCACGGCGCACAAATCACTGATGAGTTCGACGACACAAGTGAACTTAGGAGTGGGACGGCGGACACCAAAAACACTATACGACGTCACACACACGAGACACAAAAGGCGACGATCTCCGGCGCGCGAAAGTTCACTAGACGTGTGCGAGTCCGGGGACCTGCCAAGAGAGGAGGAGGAGGAAGGGGAGTGGGAGAGCGAGAGGGGAGAGCAGAGATGCCACGGGCAGGGGAGATAGGGGGGAGGGAGGAAGGGGGAGAGGAAGCCCGGGGGAAGGGAGAGGGAAAAAGAAGGGAAGAGAAGAGAAGGGAGGGAGGGTGCCGAAAGGAAAGGACACGGGGAGTGGGGGGCGGGGCAGGGTCAAAGTTGATAGGAGGGGTAGATGGAGGGGGCGAGGACATCATCAGGGAGAGGGAGCTGGCGGAAGCCACCTTGGGAGAGGGTATGGAGGGTGGAGAGATGGAGACCGGGTGGGACATGGGAATACAGGCGCGGCAGCGGGCGGGGGTGGGAGAGGATCGGGGAGACGAGCGGGTGAGGAGGATCGAGTTTACGGGAGGTGTATAGGATTCGTATCCTTTCGAGGAAGAGGAGGAGGTGGGGGAAGGGGATAAGGTCATACAGGATCCGCGTGGGGGAAGGGAGACGGATGCGATAGGCAAGGCGGAGAGCATGGCGTTCAAGGATTTGGAGGGATTTATAAAAGGAAGGGGGGGCGGAGATCCAGGCGGGATGGGCGTAACAGAGGATAGGGCGGATGAGGGACTTATAGGTGTGGAGGATGGTGGAGGGGTCCAGACCCCACGTTCGGCCGGAAAGGAGCTTGAGGAGACGGAGTCGGGAACGTGCCTTGGCTTGGATTGTCTGGAGATGGGGAGTCCAGGAGAGGCGACGGTCGAGGGTGACGCCAAGGTACTTAAGGGTGGGGGTGAGAGCGATGGGACGGCCATAAACGGTGAGATAGAAATCAAGGAGGCGGAAGGAGGGAGTGGTTTTGCCTACAATGATCGCCTGGGTTTTGGAAGGATTGACCTTGAGCAACCACTGGTTGCACCAAGCGGTGAACCGGTCAAGATGGGATTGGAGAAGGTGTTGGGAGCGTCGCAGGGTGGGGGCAAGGGCAAGGAAGGCGGTGTCATCGGCAAACTGGAGAAGGTGGACGGGGGGTGACGGCGGCGGCATGTCCGCCGTGTACAACAAGTACAGAAGGGGGGAGAGGACGGAGCCTTGGGGCACACCGGCGGAGGGGAAAAAGGTGTAGGAATCAGTGTTATGGATGGTGACATGGGAAGGACGGCGGGAGAGAAAGGAACCGATCAGACGAACGTAGTTTATGGGAAGGGCGAAGGTTTGGAGCTTGAAGAGGAGACCGGAATGCCATACGCGGTCATATGCACGTTCGAGGTCAAGAGAGAGGAAGATTGCGGAGCGACGGGAATTGAGCTGTTCGGAAAGGAGATGAGTGAGGTGAAGGAGAAGATCGTCGGAAGAGAAGGACGGCCGAAAGCCACACTGGGTAACGGGGAGGAGGCGGTGCTGGCGGAGATGCTGGTGGATGCGGCGGGTGAGGATAGATTCCAGGACCTTGCTGAAGACCGAGGTAAGGCTGATGGGACGGTAGGAGGAAACGGCGGACGGCGGTTTGCCAGGTTTGAGGAACATGAGGATGCGGGAGGTTTTCCACAGGTCGGGGTAGTAACCAGTGGACAGGACTACATTGTAGAGCCTGGCCAGGGTGGAGAGAAAAGAGACAGGAGCTTCACGAAGGTGACGGTAGGTGACACGATCGTGACCAGGAGCGGTGTTGCGTTTGGTGCGGAGTGTAGTAATGAGATCCTGTGTAGTGATGGGGGCGTTAAGTTCCGTGTGTGGAATGTTGTCCAAGTACTGGAAACCAGGAGCGAGGGGAGGGACAGAGGTGTCAGTTCGATCGCGGATATCTGGGAAGATGGAGTAATCGAACTGGGGATCATCAGGGATGGAAAACACGTCGGACAGGTAGGAGGCAAAGTGATTGGCCTTACTAAGGGCGTCAGGGAAGGGGTGATCATCGTGGAGAAGAGGATAGTAGGGGGAGGGTTTGGTTCCGGTAAGGCGACGGAAGGCGGTCCAGTACTTGGACGAGTTTACAGGGAGGTTAGCATTTAAACGGGTGCATGTCTGTCGCCAGTCCCGGCGTTTCTTAGCCGCGAGCAAATTTCGAATGTGTCGCTGTAGTTGCCGGTGGCGTCGTAGGGTGTCCGGGTCACGCGTGCGGAGGAAGGCACGGTAGAGACGACGGGATTCACGGAGGAGGAGGACGGCCTGTGGTGGTAAGGTAGGACGGTGGGGGTGGATTGCAACAGTAGGGACGTGGGCCTCCACGGCCTCAGACAAGGTCTGCTGGAGAAAGGAGGCGGCATGGGTGACATCATCGGGACGGCGGTAGGCGAGAGGGTGGCTATCGACCTGAGTGGAGAGGGTATCGCGGTAGGCATTCCAGTCGGCACGGGAATAGTCATGGATGTACTTAGGGGGAGGGTCATGACGAGGGTCGGGGCGGGGGTGACGGCCGTCTGAAACGGTGAGGAGGACAGGGAGATGGTCGCTACCAATAGGCTCCAGGACATCCACCGTAATGCGACCAAGGAGGTTGGGGGAGGAGAGAATAACATCGGGAGTGGAGTTGGATTCGGGACGGGTGTGCTGGGGGATGGGGATGAGGTCGCCTTGAAGGGAGGAGAGGAACCGATGCCACCGCCGTAACTGGGCAGCGGAGCGACTATGGATGTTGAGGTCGGCGGCGATCACATAGGAGGAGAAGGTACGGTCGATGTGGGAGAGGAAGTCGAAAGGAAGAGGGGCGTTGGGGCGGACATAGATGGTGGCACAGGTAATGGTAAGGCCGGGGAAGAAGAGACTAAGGATCAGGTGTTCGGTGGGGTCGGGAAGGAGAGGTTGGAGCCGAACGGGGATCTGGCGGTGGTGGCCAATGGCAACTCCGCCACGCGCAACTGGGAGGGGATTATCGGAGCGGTGGAGGAGATAGGGGGAGGTGTGGATGGAGTGGTGGGGTTGGAGGAAGGTTTCATTAAGGAGGAAGGCATCCACACGGTGGGTAGCAAGGGTGTGCAGGAAGAGGTTCTTGTTGGCGGGAAGGGAGCGGATATTGTTGAAAAGGATACGATGCTGTCGCGCCATGATAAGGACTTATACGAGGGTGTCAAGGCGGGAGAAGGTGAAATGGGCCTGGTTATTGGAAAAGGTGGCGTACATTTTAAGGTGGAAGATGGAACGGGCGGCGAGGGAGATCTGTTGTAAGGTGTGGGGGCGCTGAAAGGGATGGACGTTTTGGAGGACAATGGTGAGGAACCTGATGATGTCCTCAGCAGTGGGGGGGGGACGAAGGGAATTGCCAGGAGGGGTGGGGGCGTCCAGGGGACGGACAGGGACGGTGAGTTCAGGAGTGGCGGGAGGGGGTCGGGCTTTACACTTTTGGAAGTAGGTGGGGTGGGGGAGGCTGCAGGTATTACAGGAGGGAGGGGATTGGAGGTTGGGGCACTGCCGGAGGAAGTGCGCTTGCCGACAATGCGGGCAGGTTGGGGCCTCGCGGCACTCTGCTGTTGGATGTGCATTGTAGCGCAGACATCTCTGGCAGCGCAGGGATTGAGGGGGGGAACGGGAGGGGTCGACCTTGTACCGCTGATTGAAGAGGAGGGCACCCTCCTTCAGGAGACGGTCAATGGAGGGGGCGTCCTCAGAAAAAACCCGCATAAGGCGGGTGGGGCCGGTTGCGTTGAAGATGCGGCGGACCGCCCGCACCTCCAGGGTGGGATGGGCCTTCAGCTCCGCCAGCACCTCCTCCTCCGTGATCGACGGACTAAGCCGAGTGATCACGGCGGTGAGGGTCGGCGGGCGACGCGGGGGTTGGGGTTGGCGGGTAGGAGATGGGGAGGGAGCAGGGGTGAGGGAGGCGTGAGGACCAAAACGGGTGATGGGGAGGCGGGAGAGGATGTCAGTATGGAGGGTCGGGCTGGGGGAGGAGATAAGAACAGAATCCCGTCTGGGAGTAAGGAGAGAGATGGGGGCGCCTGGGAAATGTTGGCGGAGGAGGAGGGAGAGATTCCGGGCCTCGAGGAAGGAAGGATCGGGACGGGACAGGAGATATTTGTAGAGACCGGGTGGGGAGGAGGAGGAGGAGGAGGAGGGAGCGGGGCCTGGTGGGGAGACGTCCATGGCATTTTGGGGTGGGGATGGGGGGCGGGGTGGAGCCTTTTTAGGAGTAGAGGAAGTGGAGGCGCCACTAGGGCGTTTGACAGCGGCAGATGGGCGGGTGGTGACAGGAGGGACGGGAACGATGGGGAGGTGGTGGGAAGGGACAGGTCCCGGCACGGACGCAGCAGTCGGCGCCGGAGGAAGTGACTGTGACGGTGCAGGCGAATGTGGCAGTGATGGCGATGGCGACGATGATGATGACGGCGGTGGCGATGGCGATGGCGACGGGGAGAGCTGGGCGTGGGCAGTGGCCCGGCGGGCCACCACCCTAGCCGGAGCTGCAGTGACAGGCTGGGGGAGTGGGGGGAAGGGATCAGAACGAGAGGAGGAAGCGGGAGAGGGGGCGACAAATAGCGAGGGCGAAGGGATAGAGAGGAGGGGAGGGATGGAAGGAGGGGGCTGGGACTGGGCACACCAAGTGATTGTGGTGGAGGCGGCGGAAGGGGACGTATACACGATGGCGGTGGCGGTAGTAGTGACGGTGGTGGTGGGGGCGGACATGACGACAAGGAGAAGAAAGAAAAAACACAGCACTAAAAGGACAGGACACACACTGGGAGACGGCGGACGGACGGCGGACGGACGGCGGACGGACGGCGGCGACGACGGCGACGACGGCGACGGCGACGGCGACGGCGAGAGGCAGGGACGCTGCTGCCGCGGACAGGGCCGGGGCGGCGGCGGCGGCGGCGGCGGCTGCTGCTGCTGCTGCTGGCTGGACTGCTGCTGCTGCTGGCTGGACTGCTGCTGCCACCGGAGGGCTGGCAGGCTGGCTGGCTGGCTGGCTGGCTGGCTGGCTGGCTGGCTGGCTGGCTGGCTGGCTGGCTGGCTGGCTGACCACTGCTGCAGGCCGGGACCGCGAACTGCTGGCTGGCTGGCTGGCTGGCTGGCTGGCTGGCTGGCTGGCTGGCTGGCACCTGGAACCCCTAACACTTCGATTAGCGCGAAGTGCACTATCGAAGGGCGGTAACCTTTCGGTGTACCGCCGGAGATGATAATTACTATGTTTTACAATGGAGTTTATTACAAGATCATTGGCCTTGCACAATAGAGGTTGGAAAAGGGCGCATGTCATTCTTCTTTTCAAGAGAAATTTTCGGACATGTAACTGCAGACCAATCTGTTTTAGGACTATACAGGGTGGTCCATTGATAGTGAGCGGGCCAAATATCTCACGAAATGAGCATCAAACGAAAAAACTACAAAGAACGAAACTCGTCTAGCTTGAAGGGGGAAACCAACCAGATGGCGTTATGGTTGGTCCGTTAGATGGCGCTGCCATAGGTCAAACGGATATCAACTACGTTTTCTTTTAAATACGAACCCCCATTTTTTTTTATTATATATTCGTGTATTGCGTAAAGAAATATGAATGTTTTAGTTCGACCACTTTTTTCGCTTTGTCATAGATGGCGCTGTAATAGTCACAAACATATAAGTATGTGGTATCACGTAACATTACGCCAGTGCGGACGGTATTTGCTTCGTGATGAATTACTCGTGTTAAAATGGACAGTTTACCAATTGCGGAAAATGTGGATATCGTGTTAATGTATGGCTATTGTGATCAAAATGCCCAACGGGCGGGTGCTATGTATGCTGCTCGGTGTCCTGGATGACATTATCCAAGTGTCCGGTCCGCTCGCCGGATAGTTACGTTATTTAAGGAAACAGGAAGTGTTCAGCCACATGTGAAACCGCAACCACGACCTGCAACAAATGATGATGACCAAGTAGGTGTTTTAGCTGCTATCGCGGCTACTCCACACATCAGTAGCAGAAAAATTGTGCGAGAATCCGGAATCTCAAAAACGTCACTGTTGAGAATCAACAACGATTGCACCCGTACTATATTTCTACGCACCAGGAAGTACATGGCGACGACTTTGAAAGTCGTCTACAGTTCTGCCACTGGGCAAAAGAGAAATTACGGGACGATGACAGACTTTTTGCACGCGTTGTACTTAGCGACGAAGCGTCATTCACCAACAGCGGTAACGTAAACCGACATAATATGCACTATCCACGATGGCTGCGACAAGTGAAACATCAGCGACCTTTGCGGGTTAATCTACGGTGCGGCATTATGGGAGGAAGGATAACAGGCCACCATTTTATCGATGGCAATCTAGATGGTGCAGTGTATGCTGATTTCCTACGTAATGTTCTACCGATGTTACTACAAGATGTTTCACTGCATGACAGAATAGCGATTTACTTCCAACATGATGGATGTCCGGCACATAGCTCGCGTGCGGTTGAAGCGGTATTGAATAGCACATTTAATGACAGGTGGATTGATCGTCGAAGCACCATACCACGGCCCGCACGTTCACCGGATCTGACGTCCCCGGATTTCTTTCTGTGGAGAAAGTTGAAGGATATTTGCTATCGTGATCCACCGACAACGCCTGACAACATTCGTCAGCGCATTGTCAACGCATGTGCGAATATTAGGGAAGGCGAACTACTCGCTGTTGAGAGGACTGTCGTTACACGTATTGTCAAATGTATTGAGGTTGACGGACATCATTTTGAGCATTTACTTCATTAATGTGTTCACGCTGTAACAGCATGCGTTCTCAGAAATGAAAAGTTCACAAAGGTACATGTATCACATTGGAACAACCGAAATAAAATGTTCGAACGTACCTATACTCTATATCTTAATTTAAAAAACCTACCTGTTACCAATGTTCGTCTAAATTTGGGAGCCATATGTTTGTGACTCCTCCCATGAACCATGGACCTTGCCGTTGGTGGGGAGGCAGTACCGTAGGTGCAACCACAACGGAGGGGTATCTGTTGAGAGGCCAGACAAACGTGTGGCAGCAGCCTTTTCAGTACTTGCAATTGTCTGCATGATTGACTGATCCGGCCTTGTAACAATAACCAAAACGGCCTTGCTGTTGTGGTACTGCGAACGGTTGAAAGCAGGGGGAAACTACAGCCGTAATTTTTCCCGTGGGCATGCACCTTTACTGTATGGTTAAATGATAATGGCGTCCTCTTTGGTAAAATATTCCGGAGGTAAAATAGTCCTCCATTCGGAACTCCGGGCGGGGACTACTCAAGAGGACGTCGTTATCAGGAGAAAGAAAACTGGCATTCTACGGATCGGAGCGTGGAATGTCAGATCCCTTAATCGGGCAGGTAGGTTAGAAAATTTAAAAAGGAAAATGGATAGGTTAAAGTTAGATATAGTGGGAATTACTGAAGTACGGTGGCAGGAAGAGCAAGACTTCTAGTCAGGTGAATACAGGGTTAAAGACCTGAGTCGAAACAAGGCCCCGGGAGAAGACAACATTCCATTAGAACTACTGACGGTCTTGGGAGAGCCAGTCCTTGCAAAACTCTACCATCTGGTGAGCAAGATGTACGAGACTGGTGAGATACCCTCAGACTTCAAGAAGAATATAATAATTCCAATCCCAAAGAAAGCAGGTGTTAACAAATGTGAAAATTACCGAACTATCAATTTAATAAGTCACGGCTGCAAAATACTAACACGAATTCTTTACAGACGAATGGAGAAACTGGTAGAAGCCGACCTCGTGGAAGATCAGTTTGGATTCCGTAGAAATGTTGGAACACGTGAGGTAATACTGACCTTACGACTTATCTTAGAAGAAAGATTAAGGAAAGGAAAACCTACGTTTCTAGCATTTGTAGACTTAGAGAAAGCTTTTGACAATGTGGACTGGAATACTCTCTTTCAAATTCTAAAGGTGGCAGGGGTAAAATACAGGGAGCGAAAAGCTATTTACAATTTGTACAGAAACCAGATGGTAGTTATGAGTCGAGGGGCATGAAAGGGAGGCAGTGGTTGAGAAGGGAGTGAGACAGTGTTGTAGCATCTCCCCGATGTTATTCAATCTGTATATTGAGCAAGCAGTAAAGGAAACAAAAGAAAAATTCGGAGTAGGTATTAAAATCCAGGGAGAAGAAATTAAAACTTTGAGGTTCGCCGACGACATTCCGCTAATGGGACTTCGCAGTAAAGTCAGAAAAATAAAACGGAAAAAGGTAAAAACGTAAAAGGGCAGTCATGTTGTCATTGGTAAAAAACAAAATGAGGGAAGTCGGCAAGAGAACGAACCCAACACTATGCTGAAGCAGCATAGGCAAGACCACCTGTGACGTAAAAGATACAACTGCTAGAATGTAGAAAGTACGTATGGGAATAGAAAGACTAACCAAGCCTTAAAAAAAGGGGGTAAAAACAGAGTAAAAGGGGAAGAAAAGAGGATTTCGGTCAGGGAGGGGAATCGGGAATCTCCGAACACTGCTTACAGTGGGAGACACCCAAACACCCACCGCCCTGCCCCAACACCAGAGAGAGATTAAAAAACCTTAAAACTGAGAATAAAAACCACTTTCCCGAAGGAAACCGAGAACCAGTAAGACCATCCGGGAATCGTCAGCCAACATCATAGGTAAAGTGTTGGGGAGCCTATACTTAGCACGCAGAGCCAAAAGAAGGGGGCATTCAACCAAAATGTGGGCTACTGACTGGAAGGCTCCATAACCACAAAGTGGGGGTGGCTCATCACGCAAAAGAAAACCATGGGTCAGCCTGGTATGGTCAATGCGGAGACGACACAGTGTGGTCGAGTCCTTTCGGGAGAGGCGAAAGGAAGAACGCCACGGGCCTGGTGTCACCTTAATTGCACGAAGTTTATTAGACAGGGGAGTAGCCTCCCAAGAAGTGGCCCATGACTGTGCGAAGTGGGATTTGATGTGAAGCCGTAAATCCGCTGCAGGAGGAGTTACAGAAAACGGGGGGTAAGTGACTGCTCCCCCAGCCAAACGATCAGCGAGCTCATTATCCGGGATACCCACATGGCCAGGGACCCAAAGGAAGTCAATGGAACAAGCAGCACGGTGAATATCAGCGAGATGGTCATGGATGGCAGAGACCAAGGGATGGCGCGAAAAACACCGGTCAATAGCAAGAAGGCCACTCATCGAGTCCGTACATAACAAAACGCGGTTGTGTTGGGACTGTTTAATAAAGGTAAGGGCCTGGGAAATTGCCATCAATTCCGCAGTAAACACCCCACGTGTAGGTGGCAGCAGATGATTTTCCGTTCCGACAGAGGACGTGAAGGCATACCCCACATGATCAGCAGATTTAGAGCCATCAGTGTAGAAAACAACAGCATCCCGAAACTCCCATAAAATTTGGCGGAAAAAGGAACGGAACACCACCGGGGGGATGGAATCTTTCGGACCTCGCTGGAGATCCATCCGAATTCGAGGCCGAGGAACTAACCAAGGAGGGGTAGAGGGGAGGGAGCGAGGAAGACAGGACAAAGAAGGAAGCTGAAAATCACGGCAAAGAGACGCAAGGCGCAGCCCAACTGGTAAACCCGCCCGAGGGCGGGAGTCGGGTGGGCGACGTCCATGGTCTGGGAACAGGATAGAATAGGAAGGATGAGTGGGAGAGGAACGAATACTGAGTGCATAAGACACCAGAAGCTGGGACCGCCGAACAGAAAGGGGGGGGGGGGGGAGCATCCCAGCTTCAACCAGGAGACTATCAACAGGGCTAGTAGGGAAGGCACCGGTGGCCAAACGGATACCACGATGGTGGACTGGATCCAGCACGTGCAGTGTGGAAGGAGCAGCTGAACCATAAACTTGACAACCATAGTCCAAGCGAGACAGAACTAGAGCACGATAAAGACGGAGGAGGAGGGAACGGTCCGCACCCCAAGAGTAGTGGGCAAGGAAGCGAAGGACATTGAGTTTACGGAAACATCCTACCTTCAGGAGTCTGATATGGGGCAGCCAAGTGAGCTTGTTTTCGAAAAGAAGACCCAGGAAACGAAACTGTGGGACCACAGGCAATGTTTGTGCAGCGAGATAGAGCTCTGGATCAGGGTGGATCGTAGTACGGCGACAGAAGTGGACCACTCGCGATTTTAAAGGAGAGAATTGAAACCCGTGTGAGAGGGTCCATGCCGAGGCACGCCGTATAGCTACCTGGAGCTGCCGTTCTGCAGATGCCATCGAGGAGGAACTAACCCAAATGCAGAAATCATCCACAGACAGAGCAGGGGCGACCAAGGGACCGACAGAGGCCACAAGTCCATCGATAGCAATGAGGAAAAGAAGGACACTTAAGACAGAACCCTGTGGGATGCCCGTCTCCTGGGTCCATGGAGAACGAAAAGCAGTACCAACTCGGACTCTGAATGACCGATGGATCAGGAACTGGCGGATAAAAATCGGGAGTGGGCCCCGAAAACCCCACTGATGAAGGGTAAGTAAGATGTGATGGCGCCAGGCCGTGTCATAGGCCTTGCGAAGGTCAAAAAACACTGCAACCAAATGGCGGCGCTGGGAAAAAGCCTGCCGGACTGCGGATTCCAAGCGGAGTAAATGATCGATTCGAGACCGTCCCTCTCGAAAGCCACACTGGTAAGGGGACAATAGATCCCGAGATTCGAGGACCCAATTGAGCCGACGGGCTACCATCTGTTCAAGTAACTTACAAACAACATTGGTCAAACTAATTGACCGATAGCTGTCAACAGATATGGGGTTCTTACCAGGCTTAAGGACAGGAACCACAATGCTATCCCTAACACCTGAAAAAGATGTTGCCGTTGTGAAACACTGAGATGTTGAAGCAGTTGGTTATGGATGGAATCTGGGCCAGGGGTCGTATCATGAGAAGAAGATAGAGCAGAAAGAAATTCCCATTCAGTAAAAGGTTAGTTGTAAGATTCTGACTCACAAGGCGTGAAACATAAGGTGGAAGCTTCAGCCCGCTGTTTTTGATGAAGGAATGCAGCTGGATAGGAGGCTGACGCTGATGCCACTGCAAAATGGGTCGCTAGATGTTCTGCAAGAACTAACGGGTCCGTACAAATGCCATCCGGGAGGTGAAGGCCTGCGAGGGTGGACTGCCAATGGCAACCTTGGAGAGAGCGAAGTGTAGCCCATACCCGTGACAGGGGGACAGTAGAACCAAGGGAAGAAACGAATCGTTCCCAACATATCCGCTTGCTCTGTTTGATTAAATAACGGGTTTTAGCGCGAAGGCGTTTAAAGGTAGTGAGGCTGGCTACGGATGGGTGCCTCTTAAAGTGTTGCAAAGCTCGACGGCGATCACGGATGGCAGTGGCAATAGCCGTACTCCACCACGGGACTTGCCGGCGACGAAATAGTCCAGATGAGCGCGGGACATCAAGGCTAGCAGCGCGAACAATCGCGTCAGACACGTCACGTAGGACGTCATCAATACAACCCGACGAAGAGGGAGAAAACGCGACCTGTGCAGTGTATGGAGGCCAATCGGCGCGTTGGAAAGACCAACGTAGCAACCTGTCCATCGGGGAGCGGGAAGGGAGCGTGATAATCAACGGGAAATGGTCACTATCACAAAGGTCGTCGTGTGGCGACCAGTGTAATGAAGGGAGGAGAGAGGGAGAAGGAAGAGAAAGATCAATGGCAGAAAAGGTACCATGACCGGCACTGAAATGAGGAATCCACGTGCTAGCAATGTCTGTACGGACCAACGTACAAACACCACCAGAAGCCCGCAGGGGTCCGATCCGATTTCGACAGAAAACACGGAACCCACGGAGGGTCGGTGAGTGAGAATCAGTAAAATGAGATTTCTGGAGAACCACACAAGCTGCAGAGTAAGACGAAAGAAGGTATTTCAATTCCGGAAGGTGATGATAGTATCCATTACAGTTCCATTGCAGAACCACAGAACGTTGATTTAAATGGGGGCTGAAAACGCTAAAGCCAGTCATACCGCCGGGTCCCCACCCGTCACCGACAAGGAGAGGGCGACATCCATGAACGACAGGTCAGAAGCCGGTTGTGAAGTCAGGGAAGGGACCTCTGGTGACACCAGAGGCTCTTTGTCCCGGGACTTATGTTTCTTCTTCTTTTCAGGCTGAGATCGAGGAGGGCTGTGTGGCATAAAGGAGCCAGCTGCTGCAAGATCAGGAACAGAAAGAGACCGGGCGACCTGGGGGCTGACAGACCGCGGCTCTCGCGGTCGTCGCGCGGCAGCAGACCTTTGACCTGGAAGGTGCCGGGAAGGGGCATCCCAGGAGAGGCGCCCTTGACTGGCAGACGCCAAGGAGTGGGACACTTCTCTGGCTGGGGAGGGGGAGCAGCGCCCAGAGGAGAAGGTGTGGGAGCCACACGGGAGGGGGCGAGGAGAGGGGTCTGGGATGGGGGTAAGGAAGGGGTGAAGATGTAACCAAGGCATAACTAGATGTCATGGACACAGGGTGAAGATGTGTATCTTTCTTACAGGCCTCTGTGTAGGTTAAACGATCGAGGGACATACATCTGTATCTTCTTTTCCTTCTTATATACTGGGCAATCTGGTGAAAGTGGAGAATGACTACCATGACAATTTACACACACAGGAGGGGGAACACAGGGACTCCCCTCATGGAGTGGACGTCCACAGTCACCACAGAGAGGGGCCTGTAAACAGCGGGAAGACATGTGTCCAAAACGCAAGCACTTAAAACACCTCATAGGAGGTGGGATGTACGGCTTCACATCACATCGATAAACCATAATCTTAACTTTCTCAGGGAGGGTATCCCCTTCAAAGGCCAGGATAAAGGCACCAGTATCAATTCGATTGCCGTTAGGACCCTTCTGGACACGCAGAACAAAGTGAACACCCCGCCTCAGATTGTCCCGAAGTTTCTCATCAGTTTGAAGGATGAGGTCCCTGTGAAAAATCACACCTTGTACCATATTTAGAGACTGATGGGGGGTAATGGACACAGGAATTGTGCCAAGATGGGTACAGGCACGAAGGGCCGCAGATTGGGCAGCTGAAGCAGTTTTGATCAGCAACGAACCCGACCGCATCTTGCTCAGGGAGTCCACTTCGCCAAACTTGTCTTCAATGTGTTCCACAAAGAACAAAGGTTTGGTATTCCTGAAAGTATCTCAGTCAGTCCTGCTGCAAACTAGATAACGGAGGAAAGTTTTCGCCCCTAGCTGACGGGCCTGACCCTCTTCCCAGGGGGTAGCCATGGAAGGGAAGGCCGAAGGGGCAAGAGAAGAAGCACTCGAAGAATCAGTTCCACGCAGAGAGACAGCCGCAGAAGAACGGCCAGAGTTCTGGACCCGTATGCGTTTCATTTGCATAGCGTCCGCCATGATACCACCCACTCCAATCAGGGGCTCTGTTCATGGGCGCCACCCAGCTACAGCAAGGGCCGTCTGGCATGGCGGCCATTGCCGGGAGTTCCGATGCTCCAGGATGACGAGCAACTACTCCGAGGCATGCATGAGGTGGTCACAGCTCAGGTATCAGAAGTGTGATCCCTGTTTGTTCAGGGGGCTCAACCAAAAGGGTACATAGCGACCCCACCACACGGGCAGGTTACCGTGCTGGCTATGCACCCTAGCATCAGACAACGACGTGAAAGAAAAGGTGTAATGTACGAGGAGGGCGCACGTCGGAGACACTAGGTAAAGTGCTCTTCCCCAAATGGCTCACACTACGGAGGTGAAATTCTGTAATGGAGGTCAAACCCCAGAGGGGGACCGAGGAATGCCAAAAGGAGGAGATGATTACGCAACAAAGCCGGATTGTAAAACCAACAGAACCAGGAGGATAGCGGGGGCCAAAATAAGCAAGGACACCAAGAGAGGGCCGGCCGCGGTGGTCTAGCGGTTCTGGCGCTGCAGTCCGGAACCGCGGGACTGCTACGGTCGCAGGTTCGAATCCTGCCTCGGGCATGGGTGTGTGTGATGTCCTTAGGTTAGTTAGGTTTAAGTAGTTCTAAGTTCTAGGGGACTTATGACCTAAGATGTTGAGTCCCATAGTGCTCAGAGCCAACCATTTTTGAACCAAGAGAGGGAGAGGACAGGGAGAGGAGAGGGTGACGGGAAAGGAACAAGGAGGGGAAAGGAGGGGAAGGGGAACGAAATGCAACCCTGGAGAGAAAGAAGGCTGCAATAGCTCGGGGCCCCGTGCTCGCCATGCACGTATCCACAAAAGAGTTGTGGACCCCCTGGGGGATGAGGAGGTATTGAATAGGATTGGGGAGAAGAGAAGTTAGTGGCACAACTTGACTAGAAGAAGGGATCGGTTGGTAGGACATGTTCTGAGGCATCAAGGGATCACCAATTTAGCATTGGAGGGCAGTGTGGAGGGTAAAAATCGAAGAGGGAGACCAAGAGATGAATACACTAAGCAGATTCAGAAGGATGTAGGTTGCAGTAGGCACTGGGAGATGAAGGAGCTTGCACAGGATAGATTAGCATGGAGAGGTGCATCAAATCAGTCTCAGGACTGAAGATCACAACAACAACATGTTTGTGACTATTACAGCGCCATCGATCACATAGCGAAAAAAGTGGTCCAACTAAAACATTCATAATTGTTTACGTACTAAACTAATATGTAATAAAAAATTGGGGTTCCTATTTAAAGAAACGCAGTTGATATCCGTTT
The DNA here is from genome assembly GCF_023864275.1 of Schistocerca cancellata. Lineage (NCBI taxonomy): Eukaryota > Metazoa > Arthropoda > Insecta > Orthoptera > Acrididae > Schistocerca > Schistocerca cancellata. Next base: position 14,816,796 of record NC_064628.1, on the reverse strand, counting down.
GATCTATGGCAGCACCATCTAGCGGGCCCATAGCGCCATCTGGTTTCCCCCTTCAAGCTAGACAAGTTTCGTTCTTAATAGTTTGTTCGTTTGACGCTTATTTCGTAAGATCTGGAAATTGAAATAAGAACACCGTGAATTCATTGTCCCAGGAAGGGGAAACTTTATTGACACATTCCTGGGGTCAGATACATCACATGATCACACTGACAGAACGACAGGCACATAGACACAGGCAACAGAGCATGCACAATGTCGGCACTAGTACAGTGTATATCCACCTTTCGCAGCAATGCAGGCTGCTATTCTCCCATGGAGACGATCGTAGAGATGCTGGATGTAGTCCTGTGGAACGGCTTGCCATGCCATTTCCACCTGGCGCCTCAGTTGGACCAGCGTTCGTGCTGGACGTGCAGACCGCGTGAGACGACGCTTCATCCAGTCCCAAACATGCTCAATGGGGGACAAATCCGGAGATCTTGCTGGCCAGGGTAGTTGACTTACACCTTCTAGAGCACGTTGGGTGGCACGGGATACATGCGGACGTGCATTGTCCTGTTGGAACAGCAATTTCCCTTGCCGGTCTAGGAATGGTAGAACGATGGGTTCGATGACGGTTTGGATGTACCGTGCACTATTCAGTGTCCCCTCGACGATCACCAGTGGTGTACGGCCAGTGTAGAAGATCGCTCCCCACACCATGATACCGGGTGTTGGCCCTGTGTGCCTCGGTCGTATGCAGTCCTGATTGTGGCGCTCACCTGCACGGCGCCAAACACGCATACGACCATCATTGGCACCAAGGCAGAAGCGACTCTCATCGCTGAAGACGACACGTCTCCATTCGTCCCTCCATTCACGCCTGTCGCGACACCACTGGAGGCGGGCTGCACGATGTTGGGGCGTGAGCGGAAGACGGCCTAACGGTGTGCGGGACCGTAGCCCAGCTTCATGGAGACGGTTGCGAATGGTCCTCGCCGATACCCCAGGAGCAACAGTGTCCCTAATTTGCTGGGAAGTGGCGGTGCGATCCCCTACGGCACTGCGTAGGATCCTACGGTCTTGGCGTGCATCCGTGCGTCGCTGCGGTCCGGCCCAGGTCGACGGGCACGTGCACCTTCCGCCGACCACTGGCGACAACATCGATGTACTGTGGAGACCTCACGCCCCACGTGTTGAGCAATTCGGCGGTGCGTCCACCCGGCCTCCCGCATGCCCACTATACGCCCTCGCTCAAAGTCCGTCAACTGCACATACGGTTCACGTCCACGCTGTCGCGGCATGCTACCAGTGTTAAAGACTGCGATGGAGCTCCGTATGCCACGGCAAACTGGCTGACACTGACGGCGGCGGTGCACAAATGCTGCGCAGCTAGCGCCATTCGACGGCCAACACCGCGGTTCCTGGTGTGTCCGCTGTGCCGTGCGTGTGATCATTGCTTGTACAGCCCTCTCGCAGTGTCCGGAGCAAGTATGGTGGGTCTGACACACCGGTGTCAATGTGTTCTTTTTTCCATTTCCAGGAGTGTATTTGGCCCGGTCATGATCAATGGACCGCCATGTGTAAGATAATTTATGCTCAAGTATTGTGACATTTCTGCGTAATGTAAATTTCCTGTGTTTAAAATTCAGCTCGCTGTGTTTCTTCATGAGAAACAAAAGACAATAGACAACAGAACTGAGTTTCGTGATTTCAAGAAGATGACCGATACAGTTCCGTATTACCATCTACATAAAACACTACTTTTCGGGACACTGGACCAGTTTTCTGACTGGATTCAGGACTTACATAGAGGTAAAAGTCAACACGCCGTTCTTTACGGAGAGAAATAGATGTAAAAGTAACTTCGGGATTAGTGCACCCCAAAGAATAGCTGGAGGCCCTGTCCTGTAAATTAGTTGATAGTAAACGTCTGAAGTCCTCTGATAGTGTTCGTGAATGATGCTACTGTATGTAAGAAAGCGACAACTGCAGGGTTGTGCAGCGAAACTAAGGAAACGGCGACGGAAACTTAAAAAATGGGGAGTGTTAACAGTCGACAGTTCGAAAGTACGACGAATAATGATACCATTTGGGGAAAAGGCATCACGCGGTACGAAGGATTACCTTTTAACCACTCAATTCGTGGGCCTGAGAGCCTCGTCAAGCACGAGTATGTTAATGAGGCTACTCCGGCAAACCTTGAGTGAACCGGGTGCAACCAGCTGCAGATTTTGACGCACGTTTGAACAAACGGTGCCTGTTATCTGGGCTCCAACGTGATACTTGGATACTTCCAGAAAATTGACCGCAGTAAGATTTTTTTAATGAAATCTAAATACAGTATATTGTCAGTAGTCTAATCTTTTGTTTGCAATCCCTATGGGAGGGATAAGTAGTCGTTCTAACACCCTACTCCAGTCTTGAAATTTTGTAAGTAGGCTTTCTCAAGCGTGTGACAATTCATGTTTTTCAGCATCTCCATGAGGCTCCCTCTTGGTTTAAACAAACCTGTGGCCATTTGTACTGAACTTCTTTGTATACTTTCCAATATTCCCTGTGGCACGCCTGACGTTACTAGTAGATCGGACGATGCCTCAGCGTACAAAATAACAATCTACGTCCTCCTTACCAAGAAATCCTCAACTCTGCTGTTACAAATGTCTTTTGGTACCCTGTATGATCGAAATTTCGTTAGTAAGCAGTGGCGTGGTACAGAGTTAACTGCGTTCCGGAAGTAAAAAACAAAAAACCACATTCACCTGACTACCTTGATCCACGGCTTTCATACATCATGTGACAAAAACGCGAGTTGGATGTCGGAATCCATAATGCTTGGCACGAAGGAAGTAATTCTGTTGGAGAAACCTCTTAAGTTTGAGCTTAGAATATGTTTCAAGGTAATACAACAAAACCTTTACAGCATTTTGACTTGCTGTGTCCACGTGTGTCGAAAAGTTTCTTCTGTTAGCGCTGAGTACCTACAAACAATGCAACGTCTAGTTGCGTTATTATCTAGCTTAATGTCGGGATTTCGTTCTAGGCTGATACTCACTTCAGAATAACACATATAGTTTTATTTGTAGTTATTTTGTTGCTTGTGTGCATGTCTGCATTTTTGAAAGCACATGGTTTGCATTTTCTTCAAGATCCCACCTGGACATTTTGACACGATATTTTAGCTGATAAACATTCAGCCATACGCAAGTGGATTTTGCACTGCAATGCTATTTGAAGATGGTTAAATGTTTGTCAGCCGAAATGTCGTGGCAAAAGTCGACGTCATCCACCTGCAACCCCGATACGTCACGAAATTCTAGGCGTTGTTCAATAGTCCGGTCAAAAAAACTGATGCACATTTCTTTCTCTGCTGACAGTGCTCTCTTACCTTTTTTTTGTTAGTTTCTGCACCCTACATAGCCATTCGACTCTAAGACTCTTTTAGTAGTCCATGAAACTGAGATGGGTGTCTCTTAACTGCTAATCACTAATTTCTAGAAGACGTTCGAAGGACTTAATCCAAGTTTCGATAAATTAGGTAATGTGATGGTGTTCTAAACGTCATATAAATATTGTAATACGACACACCTTTTTATTACGCTGAGAGAAATTGTCCTGCGGCCGCCTTTGTCAGAATCTGATCCATAGCTTTCTTGCAGCTAAACAAGACATAAATTCTCGCCTCCATAAAAATTAAAAATTTAAAAGCTGCGACCATTATTACGCAGTACTTTCGAGTTGCATTGTACCAACCTGTGGTAGTACGTGGATTTATCTCAGTCCTTCCTAAACAGTCACGGCAGTGTTCGTTGTGTGTAACACGCACTTCAGCCATGCTACGCCATTATAACCGGTTTCTGCTACCGTGGCTGCGAAGCAGTTACAAACGCAGTCATTTAAACGTGGCGTAGGTCTCTCTGCTAACGAAATGGCTTTCATTTGGCTGTGGAGTGGACGCCGGAAATGAAATACATCGCCACGTCTTTAGCTACCGGCATTGGTGTCACGAATGAGATACGCGGACACACAGCACAACCGTAAATTACCAGCTATTTCATTTGTATTGCATGATTTCAGGTTACCACAGAGGCCCTTACTGATTAAATCTCGAGCGCCACATCGAAATACACACCACCCTGTTTGCTATACGTTACACTGCTCGCACGTTTTGCAAAGCATTCGTTTCTACACGCATGTTATACACATTTGAGTGAAAGCAGGAGTCACTGCATTTATTCACTGGGTCATGCAGAGTCACCTTGCCTAAAAATTTATTCCACGAGTGAACACAATCACTTGCAATACAATTAGGAATTACTCTTGTGTTGCTGATCTACTGCCATGAAGGCAAAGTGAATATTTCTTCTCGACACGTGTCCGGAATATTGTCACCCCTTGCATATGTCGTAGGCTCTCAGGACAGAAGTGACCACTAGACACAATGAAGTCTCAGTTTTATTCTATGTAATTGTATTAATGGA